>NW_013953197.1:210567-213431 GCF_001266775.1 Austrofundulus limnaeus
ACACCTAAAGTTTTTTGCAAACCGCCAATAAACCCGAAATAGAAGAAGAAGAAGAAGAAGAAACCATAGGGCCATAACATGAAGCAAAGCAAAAAGTAGTAGAAATGGTGATTTTGTTATTTGTCGCTACTGGTGGATATGGATACCACCTCCTCACAACCCCCAAATGGACAAAGTAGGTAAAGAAAATACATGGATACATGTTTACTTAGTCTAATTTTGAGTCCTCATTGTTTCCAGCTCTTCTCTCACACCTATCCCTCATTTGTTAATCACTAATTTGTTTTTTCTTAGTACCAACTTCTTTACTACTCAGTTTCAGCAGCTCATTGGCAGATCCAATTTTCCTTATACTCCTGTTTCGGTTATTTCTATTTTCTGATTAGTTACCTGCATTTCTTTTAATTATTTTTCTGTATTTTTTAATCAATTTTTTGCGTTGTATCCTCATCGCTACATTTAATTTTTACATAAGTGGAAAAGATGTTTGATAGAAAGGTCAGAGAGCTGCAGCYGGTTCATGATACAGACCACGGAAGAAATGATGATAATGATAAAAGCCTTTATTGTCAATGAGGAAGAAATGTAAAAAAATGTAATTGTTAAATGAATTCAGGTTGCACATGACTGACAAAAGGGAAAGTGAAAGAATGTGGGKTAAGTGTTTTTAAGAGGCGTGAACAAATTTTTGTCTGTATAAAATCTTCAGAGTCTATGAAATCTTCAGCAGACAGACCTTCAACAGAGCTGAAACATCAACCTTCAGAGCTCCTTCTTCACTCTCCAAACTGTAAGATCTGATGTTTTCTGTCAGTCAAAAATGTTAGCTCTTAACTCTGTGTACTAAAACCTTTGCTAATTTTTTAAAGAAGCTAAAACTGAGCTAGTAAAGCTAAAAATAATCAGAATAAAAGCTAAAATTACCGAAAAAAAAGCTTGAAGCTAAGAGAAAATGAAAAATGGTGGCCAAAAATCTAAGTAGTGGCTAAAAGCTGAAAATAATGGAAGTATGCTCACAAAAAAATWGAAGTGCACAAACTTTTTCAAAAATTTTAAGAGTTTAAACAATAAATGAGGAAAATGTAAATGTAAGGGTTAAACATCATAACCATAATGYCCTCAATAAGCTGAATGTTTTTACAAATAGAAATCAAACAAGTTTAAATTTTACAGTCCAAAAAATCAATTGAAGAAACTGTAAACAACAGTGTGAATGGTGACTTGTTATTCACACTGTACATACTGTAATACTTACTGGCACTTTTAAAAACACCTTGACTGGATTCCAATTAAGATGAGTTTTATTATGTCAAGTCTGTAAAAGAGATAAGGTTATTCATATTTCCCTGTTTTTTTAAATAAATGTTTGAATGGGAGGATTGAAAAAGAGGTTCAAGACAGAAACAGAGCGGAGGGATACTTTCGAACATCCAGAGACAGTTTTTTTCAGTGTTCTCTCTGTTGCCGCCCTATCCAGGTTCTTTGTATTCTCCAACATGGCCTCCAAACAAACTTCCTCCTTGTACCACAACTCCTCCAGTCAAAGAGTTACAGTCACCAACACGACGTTGGACTTTAGTTTGGTGGATTTCCACAACAAGAACACTCGTACCAAAGAGGAAGCTAAGCTACAGCACCCTACAGACTCGTTCTCCACCCACCTGGAGGGGTTCCGCTCCTTGGAGCATTCGAACCAGAAGCTGACTGAAGGGGTGTGTCTTCAAAGTTATAAATCAACAAGCACTACTGAGATGTATGAGAAGACAATGAGTCAGACAAAGAGCCTGACCAATCGAATGTCATCAGTGAAGGTGGAACAAGGTCACCTAAAGATCAGGTGGGAAAGTCAATATGGTTGTGTGTATGTGTTATGACTGCCAACAAAGTTGTGTGTGTGTGTGTGTACAGGGTGGGCCATTTATTTAGATACACCTAAATAAAATGGGAATGGTTGGTGATATTAACTTCCTGTTTGTGGCACATTAGTATTTGGGAAGGGGGAAATTTCCAAGATGGGTGGTGACCATGGCGGCTATTTTGAAGTTGGCCATTTTGAATCCAACTTTAGTTTTTTCGATGGGAAGAGGGTCATGTGACACATCAACTTATTGAGAATTTCCCAAGAAAAACAAAATACTTTCATGAGTTATTTACAAGTTTCTGATCACTTATAAAATGTGTTTAAAGTGCTGCCCATAGTGTTGGATTGTCAATGCAACCCTCTTCTCCCACTCTTCACACACAGATAGCAACACCACAGAAGAAATTCTAGGACAGRYTTCCAGTATCACTGGAATAGGTTAGAGATTGTGTTTTTTATGTCCCTGACTTGTTTTTCTTCTCCAGTCGGACAAGTCACTGCAGCGTGAGTGAGACATCCATTCTCAATGTGCAGAGGATGAAAAAGACATAAAGACAAGCTGTGCTTAAATGAATATGCTAAAAAAAAATCAACTTCAAAATAAAGATTTCAAAATCTTCACCTTTGTCTGTCCTCTTGTATTTAAATATTGAATTTATTCATATTTAATGAATATCTTTTGTTTCCAGTTGAAACATTAACACATACAGAATACAGATGATAAAATGTGCTACTGAATGAATTTTACATTCATCATTTTACAGCAAGTAAACAACTAGCCACAGTTGTCCCCATCAAGACCCAGGCCTCAGGTTCAGCTTCAAGCTCCACCATTAACTGAGGAAGCAGCCACCAGGCCTTCCCACCATTTTCCACCTCTGACACAAGCTTGTGTAACCCAGACAAGATATACAGTGGGTAAAATAAGTATTGAACACGTCACCATTTTTCTCAGTAAATATATTACTAGAGGTGCTAATGACATGAAATTTTCACCAGATGT
>NW_013953197.1:214431-216143 GCF_001266775.1 Austrofundulus limnaeus
GGTCCAAACACCATCACCTCTGTTTTGTTTTCATTAAAATTTAAGAAATTCAAGGCCAACCAAGCTTTAATATCTCCCAGACATGCCAGGAGATGTTTGATGGAATRGACATCCTTCTGCTTCATGGGCAAATAAATCTGACAATCATCAGCATAACAATGGAAAGAAATCCCATGTTGATATAGGAAGATGTGGCCAGATGTTCCATTTGGTCTCACCAGTTTTCTGACAACTGAACCAGTTGCATCAAAGCAAACTGCTGAGGGAAATTTTTGGACAATGCCTTGCTCTCTAGAACACAAATGTACATGTGCTTTTGATCTTTTTCCATATCAGCTGGTTCATTACATGACTCCAAGTGCCAGGCTTCAAAATCWTATATCCGCTTTCGCCAAATGATGAAAACTTGTCATTAAATTCCACTTTTTCAGGTTCAAATTTTGTCCGTTCTTCAAAAGGAACTTCAACCTGAAAACTTGAGCAGTCACCTTGACCTGAAAAAAATGGAGCCAGACTCAAACTCCACACTGTCCACACTGCTCTCAGGATCACTTTTCTGCTCATTTCTCTTCAACAATGASCAGATGTTGTGTCTGTTTAACTTTACAAAAGTGTACAGGGCTTTGGGAGACATTTTGTTTTCCAGCTGCTGACTTAATTGTGTCCAAATAGTGGCAGATGGAATGGCTATTTTGTCATTTATAAGGATAGCCTCTTTTGACGTGCAAAGAACTGCAAAAAGGAAATCCYTGTCTATTGATGGCTGTCGAGGCATCTTGTTAAAGAATAAAAAGATTGTAAGTATGGTATTTTTAAGATTATTTTCAATATTGCATTTTTACTAGTCTTGTAGATTTACAATTGAAGTATCATTCAAATAAAAAAATGTCTTATCCCTGTGGAGTCAAATGATGTGCCTAAACATCCACGAATGAATATGAATATAAAAGCTGCAAGATGAAGCCTTGCACAATCATTGTTTCAACATGATTACAAAGTCTGGAGTAAAAGTTTAACTGAATAGTGGATTTACAGAAATATACCATCCCTCTCTGTCAATCGGGGGCTGAATAAATAGTGTAGCAATAACTTGGATTGGAATGTCAAATCCAAAACTTTGTTTACCTCAAGACTTTGGCCCCAAAGCATTATTCTGTCCCGTGCCTACTGAGAGAATAGTGATTTGATCATTTACCCCCAAGCAATGTTTACTATCTACAAGTGGTAAAGATAACAACAGGATACAACAGACCTTCTGTTGTTTGAGTACGGTGAGAACTCTTTGATGTACTCAAAATGGCCGCTTATCATACAGAACTCAAAGATCTTTGCAGACACGATGTCTGGCAGAATGGGTCTGCTAGTGAGAAAAAGCCTTTGAAGCCGAATTCCTTGCTGAGTTTTATTGCTTCAAAACAATCGTTTGCATACCATCTCATTTATAGTATTACAGCGCCCCCAAAAGACTGGTTTTATACTTACACCATGAACTTATGTTTTCCTGTATTTCTCATTCTGATATAAAAAAAGAGGAATTATTGTATGTTCTACGTGACTCAATCATGTGACACAATGTACTGTAATCACTTCACAAACAATCTTATTTCTGTGTGTGTTTGTAATCAATTCCATGATGACAGTCTGTGAAAAGAAAGACAGGTCATGTGATCATCCTTCAACCAATCATGAGTTTCAGAGTCTGAACAATAGAA
>NW_013953198.1:0-20774 GCF_001266775.1 Austrofundulus limnaeus
AATAAATAAATAAATAAATAAATAAATAAATAAA
This sequence comes from Austrofundulus limnaeus, assembly GCF_001266775.1. Lineage (NCBI taxonomy): Eukaryota > Metazoa > Chordata > Actinopteri > Cyprinodontiformes > Rivulidae > Austrofundulus > Austrofundulus limnaeus. Next base: position 35 of record NW_013953198.1, read on the forward strand.
AATCCAAGTGGGCAAAGTTATTTGTGAAACCCACAAACAACATTTATGATTTTTACCCTTTAGAATGTCAATGCATGATGTAAATTTCTAAAACTGATGTTAAGCAACACAGTTTTTTAAAATTATCAGTTACTGAGCACAGTTTGTATCCAGTCCACACATGATAATGGCTTTATTTATTTAACAGCTAAATGCATTGTTTTAAAAGTTAGCAAACAGAAGAAAATATGGCCACCTACATGACTACCATCCTCCTCCCGGTCACGTTCTCCAGATTTAGGTTCCAGTGAGGATGATGATGCACCAGAAAAAAAATAAATGTCATTTTCTGACACTTGGCTGAATTTGCTTGTAGATGCTTTTTCTTTTCTATCAATTTTTGTTCTCCTCCCTTACATTTATTTTCCATTTTTGTTCTTCTTATTTTAATTATTGGTCTTCTTCTTCTTACTTCTTCTTCCTCTTCTTCATCAAACTTTTCTTCTTCTTTGGTCTTGGTTGGTAAACAATGAATTGATGCATTATCACATCTACTGGTATTGAGCGCAACTAAACAACTTTTTTTTCCCTCGCTGCCTGCTCCGGGCCACCAAGAAAAGTCCAGATACTCCCAATGGCCAGTCTGCAGTGTTGCCAAATTAGCGACTTTGTCACTAGATCTAGCAACTTTTTAGAACCCTTTTTAGAACCCTTAGACATTTTTCCAAAAAGTCACTAAATTCGTCTGACAGATCTAGCCCCGGTGTTTTTAGAGACTTTTAGGAGCTTTGGCGACAGCATTTTCCAAGCACTTTTTTCCTTTTCTCCTCCCCTCCGCAAGCAGCGAGCGTGGAGGTGAGCCCCTCCCCCTTCCTAAAGCCGTCCGACTCACTGAAGCCTCGTGCAGCACCCCCAACCCTACCCCCAGCCTCGGCTGAAGTCAGCTGAGAGGAGAAACCGCTGCAAAAGAATCACGCATGCACAAAACTGCCACTACTTCTGTGTTGTTTACAAAGTGGGATGTAATATTTACTGTAATGTTTTTTCTCTGGTACTGTCTCTCTAAACTAAATCTCTGGACCCAGCTGTGTTTGACTCACAAATCAGTTACTTCTTCACCTCTTCCTCCCTGTGTCTCGTGACATCAAATTGTCCGCAGATTAAATTTAAAATTCCCACAAATTTAATTTATGTAGATCTAACGTTCACACTGAACGCGTTTTGAGCGGCAGGAGCGGCCGATTCACATGCAAAGTCTATGAGGATGCGCCTCTAGGGGTCATGCGTCGCGTCATGTACGTTTTGGGCGGTGCGCAAGGAAGGCGGAAGGGGCGCAGAGCGTTTTCCGCGCATGCGGTGCTGCGGAAGCCACCGCCGCCCAGCCGTTGCCAGAGTTCAAATGCTACGTTCACACCGAATGCGTTTTGAGCGGCCAAAAAGCGCAAAATGCCTCTTGTTGGATGCACGATTTTCAGACTGAAGAACGCACTAGTGTTCAGAGCTGAACAAGCAGCAGCAGCGAGGTGTGGGAGGAGCGTGTCCTTGGCGGGTCAAATAAAGATAAAATAAAAGAAAATGGCTTTGATTTATTTACTAAAAAGCAAGCGAATGTTGAGCACAGCAGATAATTAACTCACCAGATGATTTAGAGGCGATTAGTTTGGTTAGTTTCGTCACTCCAGAAGCTGCCAGCTGACTGCCTTTTTCTTCCTTTTTTTTTTGGGCCAGAGCAGCTGATCCACATCGGTGCTGATATATGCTGCCAGAAAATCCAACTGCACACGGTCGATTTCAGATAAAGATCTCCAGTCTGTCTGTTTTGGTTTTCAGTGGAAGACGCGTGGAGTGGCGAAAAGTTCAGATATTTGAACTCTGGCGGAGGCTGCTTCCACAGCACCGCATGTGCCGAGAACGCACTGCGCCCCTTCCGCCTTCTTTACGCACCGCCCAAAACGACGTGACACGACGCACGACCCCTAAAGTGAGCTGGCAGCTTCTGGAGTGACGAAACTAACTAAACAAATCACCTCTAAATCATCTGGGGTCGGATTTATAAAACTAGCGTACGCACAATTTGAGCCCAGAAACTTGCATACGCCACTTTTTGTGCCAAGGTTGTGATTTATAAAATCCAAACTTGACGTGAAAATGTGCGGTGCCTCACGCCAGCTCTGACCCATGCGTACGCTCATTTGGAGACGTGAAACTGCGACACAGATGGTGAAGTGAGGAATTAGAGCCACACTGTGTAATGATCACTGTCAGATATTTAATTTACCTTCATAAGACTTAGATTTTTATTCAACTTTATCATCAGCTTTCTCAACAGTAATATTTATGCTTCTGCTGGTGAGCCATGAGGACCAGGACCTTTGAAATAAAAAAAAAAAAAAAAACTTAAATCTTAAATAAAAGTTCCCGTGCGCAAATCCCTTCATCTGCTTCCTCATCAGACGACCCTGACCCGCAGACCCCTCCCTGACCCACAGACCCCTCCAGAAAAGAACAGCAGGACAGCAAAAGTCACGCTTTCGATAAACGCGCAGGGCGCACCCACCTCGCCAGTGTGGATGTCATAAAACCACGTTTAAAGTCCGTGTTTGTCACGCACGCGCGCGGGGGGATGCGTGTGTGTGTGTGTGTGTGTGTGAGCGCAGGGCGGGGGTGTCTGCCGCGCATAACAGAACGTCTGTTGGCGTTCCAACACAATACAGCATCATCCAAACAGTTCTGAACTCCTGTCATCATTTTTTGAAAGGCATATGATGCTGAAACTAATACAAAAGGAGTTTGTGTAAACTAAAAACATCTTCTGTGTTGCAAAAGCAATCAGAGTGGAGAGGCAGTTGATTGTAAATTGAGATTAAATGAATCTGTCTGTAATACAGAATGTGGCAGCAGTCAGATTTGGGAACAAGTTCTCCAAAAGAGGCAGCAGGTGACAATCTATTATCACATTTTTTTTATAAAGTTCACAGACCTCAACACAAAGCCTCAAGTCTCCTTTGTGTTTTTGTATCACCAGGACTCTGATGCATTGTCTTCTAAGACAAATTTGTCTTATGGGAAACTAATAAATTATCTGATCTTATCTTATCCACTGGTTTATTGATGAAGATGAACGTAGAAAAAACTCATGGATCAGTTTAATAAGTTGCTAAACAATGTTGTGAAAACATTTCAAATTCTTGCAGAAAACCTTTCAACTGTGTATTTTATATACATTTATTTAATATGGCAGACAACAACTGATTCTAGTAAAGATTTTAAAAAAATTGGTAACTTTAACATACCATAAATTTGGTAACATAACTGGATGTTCAGGTTCTAATCAAATGGTACAACTCTGCCATCAGCTGATCTAAAACGGTTCAAACATCTATATAATCAGAAAATTATATTAAATTTTTGGATTGTCTTGCTGCTTTCAAGACATACTAATGATAAAAAATTATATATTTTAAAGTCATTTCATCAAAATATTTGATGTTTTTAACGGCCATGCCACCCTGTACACACAAGATTCTGTCTGATCTTGGAAGCTAAGCAGGGTCAGGCCTTGTTAATACTTTGTTAGGAGACTGTCTGGGATGATCAGGTGCTGTAAAACCAATGTAGGAGTTGCGCCCACATTGGAACATTTGCAAGAGACCAGATCATAGGTTGCCATCTATGAAAGATGAGTAAGTAATCAAAATATAGAGCTATGCTAGAACTGAAAATGAACTTGACTAAATCCACACACATAATGTGTTGTCAGAACCCTGTAGTGTGACACGTATTACACCAAGTGTTGCTGGACTGTTTTGTTGTAGCTTTATGCCTGCTGCTGTTTGACTCAACCATTTGTGTTTACGTGCTGATTATTTTCTTGATCAGAAAGTGTTTAGCGGTCGCTGCCACGAAAAAAGGACAATCAAGCAACCACCGGCGTCAGTTCGCACAATATGTTGTAAACTAGCAAACAGATTTTAATAACATTTCAAAAAGTAATGTGTTGATACTGTCTGAGACAACCAGAATAAAAATGACTCTAAGATATGGAGCAAGTTTCTCTTGAGAATGAGTCTTCGTGTCTTATTGAGCTTACTGCATTTTTTATTCAATACATTCATTTGAACTCTTAACGTGTAAAAGAAAAAAAAAAGAATAAAAAACATGTACACATGTATCTGCATTAAAATATTCTTTAAAATGAAATCATTTAACAATTTACCAAAATACATTCATTATTCACATATCCATGAGCCCCTGCTCCATGCTTGGCTGGTGTAAAATACAAAACGGTGTGCTCTCTTTTGGTAGACTTTATGGTTTATTTAGGATTTTTTAAACCACTATAATTTTCAAAAAATAGCTATTTTAAAGTTTTATTCTCAGTCTGTATTTATTCCAATGCAAAACAAATGATGTCCAGATTGATGTCTTTAAAAATCTAGATGAAAAGATTTAGATTATCACTTTTTATAAACTCGTATCTTCTCAGCGTGATTTCAGTGCTGTTACGCAAATCTTTCTGATTCATTGCCAGAAAAAGATGAATCCCTTTAAAATTTAGAAAAAGTTTGATTCTCCTCCACAACTGAACACTGTTGAAATAGCATTTACTTATGTGATGTTAATGAACTGAAGGAAATTTTGTGTATTATTACCATTTTTTTTCCACTTGGCTGGACCTGTACGTCTCCTGTGTTAATGTTGGTACATGTAATATGCTAATTCTGTTCTGTGGAGATCATTAAGAGTTGTTGTCGGGTGAAAAAAAATCTTTCACTAACACTGTGTTGACAGTGGACCAGAAGTGTTGGGAGTGGCATCCAGTGCTGGACCGGATGTCCATGGCATATAGGCTATTAAAATAAATTTGTCTGACAAAGCAGCAGCTCTCATTTACAGCCGTCACGTTCAGCTCGGTATATTTCTCCTCTCAGTAGGGTTGTTTACAGCACATGTGATTTCCGGTTAGCTTCTTAGCTTAGCCTCCGTCACAGCGACAACACACACATGCTTCAGCAGAGGCCACGCCTCCTGCAAGAATCACTTCTCTATGCATCAAGTCCAGACCCTCATACGAAGCAAAGTGAAGGACAGGGTCTGGTTTTAACCAGGCTACCATAACTATGAAATATACTTATACAAATATAATAAATGTAATAAATTTCGGATATCTCATTGCTAACTTCTGATCTCACCGTCTCATCATTGCCGAACTTTATTCAGCTTCTGCCTCTTTTTATTTTCATCCTCCTCTAGTTTTTTTGCCACTTGTCTAATATTTTCAGGCTTCAGTCAGAAAGGAGTTTGGGGGGTTTTATGTTTGTTCGGCGGGGTGGGGGTGACACCAGAGGGTGGAATGAGCCCTCCCCCCCATGAATCAGCTCTCTTTTGCATCCTCCTGCTGCAACATGCTTCAAATATGACGAGCATTAATAAAAACGCCATGATTTTATTAAATTAATTATATAATTTAATCACTGTATAATTATTCATTATTAATTCAGTTAGAATGAGTGGAGCACTTGTAAACTACACAAGATATGGGTATTTTTTCAGATGGCAGATCCTCCACCTTTTCACTTCCTGACCTCCAGCCGAACTTCACGCTTTCATGGTACTGCCGCGTGACCTCACGTGAAACCCTCCTATTGGTTCATTCATCTCTTAAGCTCAAACCCCAGGTTTTCTACTATTAGTTCTTTCAGTTGGACATGTTTGGCATCTACAGAAATGTCAGAATCCTGGCTAGAAGCTGGTAAAAAACATTTCTATGAACACTCAAGACAGTTAAAATTACAATCAGCTGAAGATAAAACCATGAAAGTGAAAATAAAATTTGTTAAAAAATTTGGCAAGTCAGTAACATGAAAATAATATTTGTGTTAAAACATGAGGCATAACATGTTATTCTTGTATTTTGATATTGTTTAATCATCACTACTTAGGGTTCTGCATGTTGTATTCATGATTAAATGCAGCAAAATAAACTATTTCAAAGGTAACAGATCTTTGCACTCTAAAAATGAAATGTTGGATTTACTGAACCATGTTATGTTACCTGGTTCCACATTACTGAGTTGAGTACATTCAAAGCAACATATTCATGTTCTTTGGCTAAAAAACTGGTATATTGCTTTGAATTTACTCAACTCAGTTAAGTGGAACCAGGTAACATAACATGGTTAAGTAAATCCAACATTTCGTGTTTTACAGTGTGTAATACTTGGTTTATTTACATAATGACTTTAATTGCTGGATGTTCGGCCCCTGAGCTGTTGGCCTGCAGTAATTGTGGCCCCCAGAGCAATTTAGTTGAATAGCCCTGGACTGTGTAGAATACACAACTGGAAAAAAGAAAAAAAAGTGTATAGAAAACTGTATTTTTACTGTTAAACCAGCAGACAGTTTTTACAGTGTAGGAGGGGGTTTAACTTCATATCTGTTAAGACAGGGGTGCCCAAACATTTTCCCCGAGGGGGCCAAAATGAAAATCTATCCATGGCTGCGGGCCAAATGCAGTTATATAATACACAAAATACAAATACTTTTTTAAAGTAAAGTCCTTTATTTTAACCATTAAGCTGTGCAATGGTCCTCTTTTGTTTTAGTCTGTGCACTTGCAGAAAGTCTGCCACACACTCAAATAGCAAAGGCTCATGGGACATTTCATAAATTGATAAAATATGAGTTTTTGTGGCCTTATAAAGTGTGCAAATCTACATGTGGGGTTAAATCTGATCTAAATATTTATTGTTGTCATTACATGTTTCTTGTTTAATCCTAATAAATCAAAGATATGTCATTACTATGACTGAAAACTACATTCACTACAGCCCTTTTATATAGTCATTTGACCAATGGAAATACCGTTTCTACCTATAGGATAACAGGTTACAACCTTGTAACTTTGGCAACTGTTGGTGGGCCAAATCAAATGGCTATGCCGGCCAAATTTGGCCCGCGGGCCCCACTTTGGGCTCCTCTGTGTTAATAGGAGATATTTCAGCTTCAGAGTGGGGGTGGGGTGCTCCACAGATAGTAGGGGGAGGAGAGTGGAGGTGAAAGAAAGAAAGAAAGAAAGAAAGAAAGAAAGAAAGAAAGAAAGAAAGAAAGAAAGAAAGAAAGNGAAAGAAAGAAAGAAAGAAAGAAAGAAAGAAAGAAAGAAAGAAAGAAAGAAAGAAAGAAAGAAAGAAAGAAAGAAAGAAAGAAAGAAAGAAAGAGAGTGAATCCAGCTCTCCCCTCCCCGTGACGTGTCTCGGTGTGGACCCCGGGGGTGCTCCGCTCTCCGGTCCCGTCTCAGCAGAAACACTTCACCTGCTGCCTCCCGCGCGGACGCACCCCCGGCTCCGCTCTCCGCTCCAGCTCCACCCAGCATCCTTCTCCGTCGCTTTTCTTGCCTTTTTTTTTTCTTTATCCCCCCGCTGCTCCACGCATCGGAGAACTGTTTCCACTCTGCGTTTTGAGCAAAGAGGAGACAGAAGAAGAGAGGAGCCCGCTGCTGAATAAAGGAAGGAGAGGAGGAGAGAGAGAGAGGAGAAGAGGAGAAAGCGGTCGCTGTGGTCCCTCTCCTCCCTGAAGCTCCCCGCCGAGAAGATGCTGAGGATAGCCGGCGTGCTGGCTGTGGTGGCGCTGGGCTTGAGCTCGGCTCACACCAAAGGTAGGGTCGGTGAAGGGCGGCTTGTTCCTGCTGAGGGACAAAACGTCTCTGACGCTGAAAAGTCCTCCCAGATCGCGCTGATCACAAACTGCCTTTCATGCTTTCTGGACTCTGAACTGAGCACCGACGGTATTTCAAGCTGTTTGCTTTATGTTCTGGAAGCCCAGCAAGAAACACAGAAAGAGTTTAGGTGTCACAGCCTTGTCCAGGTGTCATGTTTTAATGCTGTCTTTGCGGAGGACTGGATGGAGGAGGAAAGGCTGCACCGCTCAGGACTCCAAAGCCTTGTGCTGCTTTTCCTCTTGTTTCTGACTGATAGGTGGAGTTATGCAGGAGGAAAGTAGAGCAGATGAGCCAAAAAAGCATCTGCAAATGTGCTGCATAAGGGCTTTTTTTTTTTCCAGTAAATTGCATGCTTGCATCTTTAAGCTTTAAAGCATCAGTGGTGATAGTGTAAGTGTGTTTGGGAGCACTTGTGTTAAACTTTGAGTGTGAGCAGTAAAGGTTTGACAGGGTGATCAAATCCACCACAAACCAAGAAATATGGTGAAAATAAGGAGTCCCAGGACAGATTTCTACTTTCTACAACTATAGTGATGTATGAGTGTAATTTATTCCTCCTAAAGTTACTTTCTGAAAAGTTATTGACTGGTCCAAAAAAATAGGAATCCCATTTTACACACACACACACACACACACACACACACACACACACACACACACACACACACNCACACACACACACACACACACACACACACACACACACACACACACACACACACACACACACACACACACACACAGAATATTTCTGAATAGCCGATGTGTTTGTTTACTTACAGAACGTGTGTCAGTGATGGTGACATCCATGAAAGTTTGAGTAAAGGCACTCTGCTCTACGATATTTATTCCTAACAGTTGTCTTTACTCCTTTTTTTCTCCCCTGTTTAGCTGTAGATTCTTAGATTTCCACTTAAACCTTTCTTCTCAGGTTTTATGTCAGACTTCACCAAATTTGTTTACCTACAGAGCACCACCAGTTACGTAACTCAAAATGTCCAGGTGGTTTTTCGCAGATTCATTTGAGAGCTTTGTTTACGTTGATTGCGTACCCGAGTTTAGGAATTGCATAGAAAACTACAGAAATAGGCTCTTTTAAACTAGACCATAGGATAAAGCTCAGGATTACCTTTTTTATGTATTAATTTCATTTAACTCTCCTCCTCTTCGTACCTCTGTTACAGCTCATCCAATTTTCAAAACATGCACCAAATGTTCTCTATAATCACAGACATACAGCAGGATAACAACACCCAGATGTCACACATGCGTGCCTCACCGTTGGCACGTTCCTGCTTCACTGCTGAACTAATTTTAGCCTCCCAGCCCCCCCACGGTTGCAGTGGGACCTGTTCAGTCCTCCTGTGAGAGTGGCGTGTGCCGTGGGTACGCTGGGAAATGTGGCAACAGGTTCGCGCTAATCAACTCCCCGCGGACCCGCTGCGGCGCTCCACCACTGCGAAATAACAAGGTGACACCTGTCAGTTTCGTCTGGCAGCTGGGAGACGCTGCAGCTGTGATGAGCGGCTCCTGACACAGCAGCGAGCCTCCTCGCTGTTCGCCTCGGCGGCGTGCTCCGTGGAAGGAAAACATATGCTAATGGCCACGCTGCAGGCTGTGACCCCGGCTGGGGGGGGGGGTCAGCATTTTTGCCTCGTGCACGCTTACAAACAACAACAGGATGGCCACCTTGTGCTGCACTCAGGGGCAAACTGGTACCTGTTGGGGAACGTGAGGAATCACCGAATTTATGCAAGCAGCACGTCCTGAAATAGCAGAATATTTCATTTGATGAAGGATTTATTTATTTGCTTCTCCCATCCAGAGCTCGACTGTGAAGTAAACAAATTACTGCTGAGCCAATGGAGGTGGAAAAACCAAACGCGCCGTGGTTCTAATTGATTCCCTGGGGCCACTGTACACGGAAACAAAAATCAGGCAAAAAGAAAGAAAAGAATGACTGAATAAATTACAAGTCAGTTGTCTGCAGGTTTTACAGTATCTGCTGCTCAACTGGCCCTTCCTCAGTCCCTGTTCCAGCTGATAAAAAACACAAGTGACGTTCCTCATCTCGTCCGCCTTTCAGCTTTTAAAGAACGACTCTAACAGCAGCTTTGTGTTTTTGTGAGCCCGTTCTGCCTCAGAACACGCGAAGCTGCTCAGATAACTTTGAAGCGCCGCCGCTCCTGTAGCCATTCTAAGAAAAAGCGAATGTGAAGGTTTCTTTAATCACCCTCACCCTGGACACCCCCCCCCCCCCACACACACACACACACACACACCGCCACCTTTCAGCATGTGTTCCCCCTACCCTGAGAATGTGTTGTCAGTAATCAGAGCTTTAGCATCCCTCTCTTTGTGTGTGATAGGGTGCATCCGACACGTTGACAGGCGCCAAAGTGTGCCGGAATGGGCGAAGGAGGTGAAGTCGTTTTACAAAGGAATTATTGCATTCGCAGATACATGCAGAGGCTCAAACGATTTCCCTGGAACCAGCCGTGTCGCCGCGCGACAGGGAGAATCCTCTGGCAGCCAAGCATAAGGAGCTGTAAAGTTTTTTTTTCAGTTTTTTTCCCCTAACCAGAACTGCCCGAAGCCCTGCTTTTGTGTAATTCCAAGCAATATGAACTCTGAATTTAGATAGCTCATTACCAGCACCGTGTATTTTAATTCAGCTTCCCACTGTGGAACTCTTTGTATTTTGAACATTTTATATTTTTTGCTGCTTTATTATATCCAGACAAACACACTTTATATTTTATTCTGAGTCTAAAGCATGCAAACATCCAGGGTGCATTATTCTGCCTTTTTTTAAATTTTTTTTGGAGGAGCCCTGCTGTAGCAGCTCAGACGTCTACTCGTAAAGTTCGGGGATGGATCGAGACAGGTCCCATAATTTATCTCCGTCTATATGGGGGCATTTGTACGTGTCGTGTGACGTGCGAGCTAGCGCTTTTTGTGAGTGTGTGGATGAGATAAAGAAAGCCGGTGGGCTTTTTGAGGTTCCCATTAGCAAATAAAAAAAAGGAAGTGACAAAACAAAAAAGAAAAAAAAAAGGAAATAGAAAAAACAGGCAGATTTATGCTGCCTCTTTGTAGGGAGAAAGTGCATTATGGAAGCAGTCTATAAATCCTCCGTCGAGACGGTGGCAACGGGACGTGGCACAAATCCTGTTTGGCCTGCTGTGGCCAGGGGGATGCAGGGCTCAGGGGGGAGAGGGGGGAAAAACACAGGTTTATTTACAAAGAACTGCTTTCCTTCATCTTTGCCGAAGCCATGAACATTGTTCCATTTTAAATAAAAAAAAACAGGTTTCGTGGCTGTTGTGATAGAAAAGCAGCAGGCTTGTGATCCACACTCAGTTGTAAAACCATTAGAGATAAAAGAGAGCCAGAATAAGATTAGTTGAAGGAAACAACAAGTTTTTCCTACAAGTTCTGCAACTAGATGCAAATCACATGTCGACAGACCAACATTGTTCCTGACTGCTTAATAAATGCTGCACGTTAGCTAAGTGAGATAAAGCCTTTCTGCTTTAGAGTAGATTTGCAGACGTTGTATTTATTAGTATTCAAATAAACTTAGCACAAAACGTAAAGACAATTGTGTGTTGTGGAATAATTATTTGCTGTAACGATGCTTCCTGACAATAAATCTTATAGCGGGCCCCTGATTGGGAGCAACTGGGGGTACCAGAAGTTTGAAACAATGTCAGTAAAAAAATATGCTGTAAAGCAGAGAAGATTTGGCAATTTTTTATGCTTGCAACTAGGGCTGGGCGGTATAACCTCAAATTCATATCATGGTATAAATTGAATCCCTTCACGGTAACAATAAATATCAAGGTAGAAAATTAGCATAAAAAGCAAAGATAATGTCATTTTTAAGAGCATTTTTTTTGCAGAAAACTGTAATCACAATCAAGCCCAGCATTTTTGCTGTAGTGCAAATGAACATGACAGAAGTTTAAAAGAATGTTTTATATACGTATATTACAAAACGGTTTCAATAACAAACAAAAGCATTTCTCAAATTTTCAAAAATATTAAAATAAAGTGGATGTTATAACCAGTACTTCAAGTAAAATTTGTCATTTAGACATAAAAAATTCAATGTTGACTAAAATGTTATAATGTGACAGGACCTTAAGGGCCTTAAGTGTGCATACAGTCCTGTGATAAAACTATTTCAGATAACTAGAATGTAAGTGTGGTGAAGCCAAATAAATGTAATATCTGCCTGCCATACAATGAGCTTCTGCCTGCTGAACTTATTGGCTGCTGCTCTGCTGCTCTCATCTTCATCATCTTCATGATCAGAGCAGAAGCCGACTTTACATTAGCAAGATCAATTTATGGCTGAACGAAAGTCCACATTTTTTTTATCATCTCTGTGGGAAACTACATAAAAAACCAAGTTTTTTCCCCGACAATTTGGGTGCGAAAAAACTATGGTTGTTAATGCTTCGCTCTGCTTGATGTGCAGCGGGAGGGAGGGAGGAAATGATCCCCCGACACGACGACACAATGTAACTTTTCTGCAGCGGGAGGAGGAAATTTTGAGGATTTATTCTTTCTATACGTGTTTTAAAACACTAGAATTTCTTCATTATATTTCAAACTCCTGCTCAGTTGTCTCTGCATTCACAGCCCTGTTGACACAGGTGGGATGACGTAACTGATGACAGGACAGTAGAGGGTCAATGTCTACCATAGGCCAACTTCATACCGTTTCTACCGTCTACTGCATATTCTGCACAGCCCTACGTGCAACCCACATACTCAGCTCTACTGCTCATCCCACAAATGCATGTTCCTTACAAATTTGGCACAGTTTAAAAGGGAAATTAACAGGCTTTCCAACGATATAAGATTTATAGCCATAAAACACTGTTACAACAAAGAGACAAGATAGAATTTGATGCCAACAATAGTTGATGTTCCCCATCGCAAGAGTAAAAATGGCCAAAAGTGTCAAGAAAGGTGGTATGAACCCAAAAACCAGGCAAACATGTGGACTTGAATGTAAGAACAAAAACTGATTTAATAAATAACAAAAGAGAAATGCTGACATGGCAGCAAAGTACTAAAAATAATGATGATAGTGAAAAACAGGGAGGAAGATGATGGCTTGAAGAATGAAAAGGCAATGAAGACAAGAGACCGGTTAAATACAACTGAAGACAATTGGCGAGTGGAAGCACCTGGGTGATGACAGACAGGTGTGAGTGGCAGGCTGGACAAACACTAAGAAGCTGACTGAGGATAACATGGCACAGGAAACAGAGGAAACAGGAAATGAGAAAATAAAACAGGAACACCAAACAATGAAAGGTTTTGGCACATACTTAGATGTACTTAAAACAAAATTAGTGCAATAGCTGCTTTCGTTACTGAGCTACTGCCATTTTTATGTGATGTAATATTCGGTTTTGGGAGCCATCTTGGACCACACAACCTTTAAAATGTCTCTGGTGCTTGGACATTCAGTAGTGGCCAACTGTTAGCAGTTTTGTTGGAATCATCACAGGCTTTCATTATTTAAATCATAAGGTGAATGGATGGACGGAGAGCACTTGTCCCCTGCCTCAGTGACATGGGGACAATAATCTATCAAACACAAATATCCTTACCTTTTTGGCAAAGTTTATATTATTGAGTAATCCAGTCATTAATAAAGTAACTGTAGCGCATGTACAGTTTTTGTACCTTGATGATTTATCCATATTTCCAAAAACAACTACAATACAAATGTATGTTCTGACACAGAATAAATGGTAAATGGACTGTACTTGTGTAGTGCCTTTCTACCCAACCAGGACACTCAAAGCGCTTCACACTACAATCTGTGTCCTCATTTACCCATTCACACAGCACTCTACCAGATCTCCTACAAAGCTAACTTGTACAATCAACTATGGAGACTAATCAGTGCCAGTCACATTCATACACTGATGGAACACACATCAGAGACATTAGGGGTTAAGTATCTTGCCCAAGGACACAACAACTGAGACAGCTGGATGGGGGATTGAGCCAGTGACATTCCGGTTCCAGGACGACTTCCCTAACCACTCTGACACAGCCGCCAGTTTAATTAATAGTTTTTATATCTTCAAAACATAAGTTGTCTCAGGGTACATAACAGAAAATATTGAGAACCACTGCTTTTAGTGTAGTTTCTATGGGGACAGAGAAAATGAAAGATCGACAATGTAGATTTAAACAGGGAGAACAAAGAGATTTTGCAGCATAACTAAAGCACAGCTCAGTCCAGCTTTTTGATAAGATTTATCAAGAACACGAGTTCACTTCCTGACCAATCATTCATACTTACCTTGTGTTTGTTCTGCTCTCTGGGCACGGTTGGAATAGAGTTACTCTCTTTTTACCCCAGCCGTTGCTTTAGTTTGAAAAAGTCCAAATCGTGTTAACATTTGTCTTATTTGCTGATTTTGCTCCCAGCTGTTTCCTCAATCCTCCTCCATCAAACCTGCCACACATAATGTAGCGTTAGCACATATTGGGGCTGTAACATCTGTCCATGTGACAAGAAAGGAGTACGAAACAGAGCAGATGAAGGATCTAATCAAAAATATTGAGAGGTTTTTTATTTAGTAATCAAGCTGTGGGTTTGAAAAACTGTAGAAAATATTCACATAAAAATGATCATAGTTTCTGATTGACATTAATAAAGTTTGTTTTTAATGAATTCCTCAGTGAATTCAGTTTTCTGCTTTTCATCTCGCATTTTTTTTCTGTTGCCTTGTCAGATGTAGAGCTGGTTTAATGGAGTCACAGTGGGTGAGAGCTTGTAGTTCAGTATCTGACACCTACTCACAGCGAGTAGGTGTCTCATCTTTCTCTCACTTACAGCTCCTTTGAGTGGCCACAGCTGACCAGAGCTGGCACCAAATGTCCAGGCCACCAAGGCTCATTAATCTGCCCTACAGACAGAGGCCAAGCATTTGATCAGAGGCGAAGGTCACAGCAGTGTTTTTTATTTTTTATTTTTTACAGTATCAGGTTTGAATCTCAAGTGTCCTTTAGAGATGCAGAGAGGAAAGGAGGTAATTGGCAGATGAGGGAATGCAGAAATGAGATGAGGTACAGAGGTCAGATGGAGGTAGGGAAAAAAACAACTCTGCTTTGAAACAAATAACACGATTAAAGATGCAGAGGATTATTGCTTTATTATGGAATTGCAAATGCGCAAACATATCATTTTTTCCCCCTCTGGCATTTCAAGAATCTCCTCTCTCTGTTGTCATAAAAGTCTGATCAAAGAGCTGTTTGGAGAATCCTGCTGAATGTTAATCATTGGATGCAACTAGCAGTTGCAGATAAAACCAACAGAGACAATGTATTAGAGTGTTTTATAAAATAAGTTGAATTGTTTCCTGTCCCTTTTTCTGGTTGTTGCTTTGTCTAAATTTAAAAAGTATAAATAAACAACAAAAACTGATGTAAGAAGGAGTAGCCGATTGAAACAGAAATGAAAAAAAAAAAAAACATCATATGAATTAGGCCTGGGCGATAAACCGGAAAATAACCAATACCGACATTTATGACAACGACTGACGTCTTTTTGCCCATGTCGGTATTTTTGGTATTTAAAAAAGTGAGGAAAAGAGAAACCTGCTTGTTTTCTGTTGCGGTCTCTTTAAAGCCGCCCAGTCTGATACAGGTTTAAACAGACGCTGCATTCACCAAATCAGATGAACCCCACAGCTTAGTTTATCCAATCAGAGCAGAGCAGGGCGGGTCTTTCTGATGTCAGTGAAGCTGCAGGATAAACACTGGTCAGCCTGCAGCTCCTGTCCTGAGTGAACAAACCCCATCCTTCACACTTCGCTCCTGAGCTACCCGAGTCATTGGTATTTAAAATCTAACACATGATAAGTTTTTGTGTTCAGAGCTTCGTTATCGAACAGATTATGTCCAACTTTGCTCGCGTGACCAAACTCCTGTCCTCGACAGTGCTCCCTTAACAGAGAGAGCCACTGTTTCAGCTCTTCTAACAAAACAATATTAACTCTAACAGATGAACATTTGTTTGTCCCACATTATAGAAAAGACAAGTTTCAGCTTAGCGTTACCCCACACCCCCACCAAAAAAGGAAAAAAAAACACTATGTAATGTAGTTTATCGTAAATATCTTTAAATTTCATTTTTCTTAATATAGTTTGCTTATATTTAGAACCATACTGTAACTGAACTGCTCTGTGATTCAATAATTGATCAAATATGAAGAATAAACAGTATTAAATTATTGCATGAGCTCTCTAAATAATATAATCTTTTTGAAAGAAATAGTTATTTTAATAGAGAAATCAGTCAATCTAATAAATAATTATGTATTTAAGTTATTTGGTGCAGTACAAAAGACATATTTGATATATATTTTTTTAAATATAAAATTATAATACATAATGTGTTTGCACTGAAAAGTTATGAAGATGGTTAAATATTTGTATGACTGTTTGTGACTCAAGTCTTGCCAAAAATGTTTTTTATTAAATATATTAAAAACACTAAAATGACAAATATAAACTACATAAAAGCTGTTCAAAATCTAAATTGTGAACTTTGACTAAGAACATGGACACAGTGTATAGTGATATGACTATACTATTCCATGTACTTGTGTGTAGTGGGGGGTGGCAGTAAGTGTTATCGTGCATTTATCGTTATCTAGGTGAACTAGTCAATATATCGTGATATTGATTTTAGGCCATATCGCCCAGCTCTAATATGAATCCTTATTAGTTTTTATTAGAGCACAACTTTCAAGTAATAATTTTCATCACTGTTTTCACAACAGAATGTGTAAATATTTGTGTGTGTGTATGTGTGTGTGCGTGTGTGTGTGTGTGTGTGTGTGTGTGTGTGTGTGTCATCACCGTGCTGCCACTCTTAATCTCCACTTCTTCTGGATAATCAGCTCTGTAAAGTTCCTTTAAGTGCCTTCCCGCTCTCTATCCAGGCTAAATCTGCTCTAAGAGCTCGGCTGGATATTGAAGAGACTCCTTCTGCCACCTTCTTCAGTTCTCCTTTAATCCATTTGTTCCTGCGCTCCAATCACTTAACTCTGCCTCAATCTCACCAGCAGGCTCTCTTCTGCTCCTTAGTGCTGTGTGATGACACATAGTGAGAGGCGCGCACACACACACACTGATGAGGAGCAAAGGGTTGTGCTGACTGATAGCGCCCGACCTGTCCCTCTCCAGCAGCAGGAGGGGCTGACCTCACAGGAAATGATCACAAGGAGAAGATGGAGAGAATTGCAGGTAGTGTGAGAGGAGGGTCAGGGAGAGAGCTGCAGATCTTTGTCTCTATGACTCATGACTCTTCAGACTGGACAAGTGGGGCCCACTGAGTGGAGAGCAGGCTTCTCGAGTGGACAGAGCAGGAGTGGGCGGAGAACTTGGAGACAGCGGTTCTTCTGATGATGCCTTTTCTTAGTAATGGACTTCCATCTGCCCAACCACCCAGACCTTCCTGTAAATCACTCTGGGTTTGTCGCTTCTACCTGCACCTCACAGATTGAAAGAAAGGCAACAGACTAGTGCTTCTGCTCACAGTGCAATCAGTTTGTCTGTAAAGTTAAAACAACAGTTTAACAGTTTGGGAACCGCGGGGAGTCTGTTTTACGTTTGGACTAGTTGCCAAAAAATGAGTGAGATTTCATTGATCTTACAAAATAAAGGAGCTTCAGAATAACAGTAGAACTCATAGTTTCACAGAGAATATTTGAAGGGCCGAGCAAAAAAACTTGCAGGTAGATTTTGCTACATTTGAGCTTACTAGGGAAAAATAAACCAGCTTTATTTTTTTATTTGTACAAAAAATCACATGCTTTTACTCGAGAAACAGTTCTTACATGACGTTCAAAATTAGACCAACCAACAAAAGGGTGTGTTGTGTTTAGTCTTTAGCCTGTTTGGTTGCTGTGCACTGTTTCACCTTGGTTAAGCCTACAGAGGTTTCACTGCTCAGGGCTATTCAGGTCAGCTGCATATGAGCATTTGTTTCCTGCTTCAGCTCTGAGAGCGGCAGCACGTGTTCCTGATTGTCAGTCAACACACATAACCCCATTAGAAGCATTGGCACCATGCACTTGCTAATGCTTTGTAAATTTAATGATCGTCTACAGGTACTGGACTGCTGGAATAAAACTGATTATTTAGTTTTCTTTGTATCACTCTATCAGATCAGGTCTATTCCTTGGTGGAATGCAGATCACCAGTGTTTTAGACTAAAACCATCTAATGATGAGATGGGATGGAGGTTTAGCTGTTTGGGTCAAAGCTTGTAAATGATGAAATGCTCAATCTCAACGGATTCTTCAAAATGTAAATTATGTGTTGGAGATCGCTCTCAGCCTGGCTTTTAAAGGAACGTTTTGATGCCCACTTCGGTGTTGTGATGCCCAGTTTTAGTTTTGTGACACCCTATTCCTGTGTGGAACAGCGGATTCAACGAGATTTAGGTTCAGGTTCAGGTTCAGGTTCTGGTTCAGATTTATTCGGGTCTCAAAAGGGCAATTAATGTTAATGTTAACAGACATCTGGACACAGAATAAATGGCACCAGGCTTGAATAGAGGAGGTGGGTTGTGACTTTACAACTAGCAATCATGGTCCTTGTCCGTAAGTTGTCTTTACCCCCTGGTCTTTAAGTTGTTGAATCTTCATTAGCATGTGGGTTGTTAATGATGGGACCAGAGCCCTAAAGTGTCCATGCCTTTTTCCACAAATCTACGTAAAGATAGGGGTGTACCAGTAAATTAGCCAGCCAATTTATCGATACAGAGTTCTTTCATTTTGGGAGATCAGAGATCGGCAGGTACTTAGATAAGATCGGTGGAAAAGATCGGCGTCTCATTGACTTTCACAAAGGTGTGAAAATTAGCCACTGTTTCCTTTTGCTCTGCTGTGAGCACTAATGCCCAGTTAAAACAAGTTTGTATTGTTTCAATGGTATTGTTCATTGATTTTCAGTAAAATAAGATTGGGACGTAGACGTTGTATTGTGACCTTATAACACCTGACAGTGTCAGCTATTCAAAAAAAAAGTACTGACCAAAATCAGAATCGGCAGGTCAGACTTTTTAAAGATCTGTGATAAAAAACAAACATAGACCCCCACAGGTAAAACGATATCACCTTTAATGACATGTAAGCCAACCCTGTGTGAGTTTTTTCCCTCATTATTAATTAGTTCATCCTATTTTCGCTCAATTCAATTAATGCATCCATTTCTCCATGAAGGCAACAGTTGTCTTTCCATATGGTAATTATTTACAGCCTGAGCTAAAACTTGGCTGAGTTTACCTGTAAGATCCACACGTTCATGTGTGCACTCTAACATGAAGCGCTTCCTGCTTCCCACAGAGTGGAAACTAACCGAAATAAAACATGTTCCTCTGCTGTTAGAGATGCACACAGGCTCAGTGCTTAGAGCTGTTTATGCATCAGCAGGAGTACCTCAGATATGTCTTTTCTGATAAAAGATGTGGTATTCAGCAGTGTTTGTGCATGTGTGTGTGTGTGTGTGTGTGTGTGTGTGTGTGTGTGTGTGTGTGTGTGTGNGTGTGTGTGTGTGTGTGTGTGTGTGTGTGTGTGTGTGTGTGTTTGTGAGTTTGGTCAGAACCCCTGGTGTTAGTTCAGCCTGCCAGCAGATGCTACAATATCTGTCCCCGTTTCTGCAGTGAGAACTAAAGATATGGAGTTGGATCAGGTAATCAAGCTTCCTCTCGACCACGCTCCTCCTTACTTTTAATGAAACTTGAAAAAAAATCAGTGGTCCAAACATTTAGATTTGAAATGCGTTGACAATGTATGTTACCTAAAATGCTTTGCAGCACTGTTGGATTGATGGCAGAGTTTTTTTTCTCTCCCCTGTTGAAAAACAGGCGGTGAGCAGCCACACACTGAGCCAATGCCGGGAACTGTCCTTGGTCCTGACATGAGCCAATGACACTCAGCAACAAACTGCATCAGCAGAGCTATCCATTGTGCTGAATGGGGACTTGCAGGGTTCTTTGTCCTCCCATTACTTCTCGTCACTCGGCCTTAGAGGGGGATTTGCATTCAGAGTGCAGGGAAATTGGAAGGGTGGGCAAATGTGAAAGGGCACCAGGGGACGTGACAGCTTGTCACAGCTTTGATAAGGCGGAGCAGAGATTGATGAGTGACGGATGGATGTGGTTGAGATATGAGACGCTTGTCTACGATAATGCTAAAGAGTGATGTTTTAAACATTTTATTCATTAAAGAATCAAAATATAGTCCTGTTGTAGCGCTGGAGGAAATCAGTTCTTATAATCAGATCCTACAGTTCACATCTTTCACTTATTACTACAAGCACTGTGAAGATTACCTGATTTGTACCAATATAGGGACATGTACAACCATGTACAGATGTGGTTTTAGGATTAAATGCATCAGTTCATTAAATTTTAGCACCAATAAAATCTGATCCATTGTTTAAGCATTTATCTTTCTGCTGCTTATGTATCTTCATTCAATTAGGTTGGTGGCTGTGTATTAAATGTGCCACACTGGCCACAGACCAGAGATGAAAAACCTTCTTTTTCTTCAACCTACATGAAAATCTTATCCCATTTTTTGCATAGAACATGTAAAATGTCGTTAATGGATACACATCTCAATTAAAAGTTTAAATATTTGGGGGAAAAAAGCACATTTGAGCTCTGCAGCTCACTTCTTGTTTGATGAGGCTACTTTAGCTGCTGTAATACAAACGTAAGTTCAAAATTATATTTGAGACACACACAATAAAAACACAATAATACGTACAATATTTAATCACAACTGTATGTTTTTTAATTTTTTAAAAGTATCTAAGCAATTGAAAAAAGGCGTCTGTTTTGAACAAAGCTGTGTGCGAGCTTAGTATTCATTTACTGGTTTTAAGCTAATTCACCAATTTTCTGCTTGTGTCTATAACTATTTGACACAGCAGTCATGCTAAAACACACACACACACACACACACACACACACACACACACACACAC
>NW_013953198.1:20786-37006 GCF_001266775.1 Austrofundulus limnaeus
ACACACACACACACACACACACACACACACACACACACACACACACACACACACACAGGTGAACTGAATTCACATCATGAACCTTGTTTTGACTTGGTTTTCATAAAGATTTCAGCAGTCAGCACAGTGGTTGTAGCTGATTAAATATGTGATGGTGCATTTGACGCTGCAGGGTTTGAATGATGAAAGAAACAAAAGAAAAAGTAGGGAGGGATACTGGGAAAATAACTCCGATGCTCACGGTGGAAGGGTTTCTCCAGTAAAAATGCTCATGCTGTGGGATACTGAATTTGTTTATTTCTGCCTGCATACTGAAGCTAAATTATTGATTTGTGAACAAATATACTGTCGTAGCTTATCGAAGATTTATTATCTTCTTCAATTTTTGACCTCTAAAAGTAGTTTTTTTCTTTGCTTTTTGTTTCTGCAGTGAATAAACACAAGCCCTGGATAGAGACATCGTATCATGGCGTGATCACTGAAAACACCGACGTAGTTCTGCTGGATCCTCCACTGGTTGCCCTGGATAAAGATGCCCCCATCCCCTACGCAGGTAAGGTACATCTCAACTTTAACAGCTGTCAAGTTGAGCAGGATCAAAGCCAGGGGTAAACATGGACTACCTTGTATCAAATGGAGGCAGTCATCAATGACTCAGGAGTTAACCCAGACAGAAAAGCAAAGCTGCCGGATGTACTTACACTTGAGACATAAACTGTATGAAGCTGTCATGTGATCTAACTGTGAATGAGCTTGAATCACGATTTCCTCTGCAGTCCGCTCTTATTTTTTCTGCTTTGAACTTGACACTTTGCTGTATTAATGTAATCTAATAACTCCCAGGGAGCATGCATCATACACAGGATTCCTATTTACTTAGAGTGCAGCGTAGCCTAAATAAGCCCCGTGGTATTTGAGGATGCAGAAGGAAAACCGGTCTAACCGGATTAGATTCTTCCCACTTTGTGACCATTCCAGCTCCTCCAAAGGGTGCCAGCTCTTGTGGGATGACGTTTGCCGGAGGCTGTTGGCCAGCCCAGCCATCTCTTCTCCTGCCAGGCTGCTAATGTGGCCAAGGCTCTAACAGGGGGTTGAAGCCCACTCACAGAGACCCTCAAGCTGAGCTGGATGGATAGACGGATGGCTAGAGAGGTGGAGTGGTGTGTGCAAACTTGGATGTGCATACTTGCAAAATCGTTTTTTCACTGTTTGCCAATGTGTGTGTGTGTGTGTGTGTGTGTGTGTGTGTGTGTGTGTGATCCTATGCTGTGATGTGGCCAGCAGGGCTCACTGTAATGGCCACCCTACAGGGAGAAAGAAAAAAAATATGAGACAGTTGGGAGGGGGAGCTGGCTGACCAGCATTGTGCCCTCTGGCTCTCGATAGACTGATGGTCACGTGGAGAACACAAATGCATGCACATGCACAACACTTTTGAGTTTGAGAGCAATTCAAAAGTGAGAGCCCTGAGAGAAATTTCTCACTAAATAATTAATGCACAAGAGCAGCGGCATTACCTGTCTCTTGTCACACTCTCCCTCATTATTTCCAGTCATCTCAATTAGTTATCTTTCTCCATTCTCTTGTTTTCCTGTCATCAGCTATTTCCCTCATATTTCACCTCCCCCTTGTTTATATCTGAGCAACACTAACAAACCGACACACCACTGCAGCTGCCTCCTAATTGACTTTAGCTAATAAACTTCCTAACCTGACGCACACCACACCGTTATTCAGTTAAAGTGAGCCTGTGTCTCTTTTGTCAGTTTTCCTGGGTGGAGTGGCAGGACACTGAACAGGTAGTAGCTGAGCCTCATTATTTAATTAGGTCAGACACATTTTAATTACAGCAAGCCTTAAAATCTGACATTTAAAGCCTGACTGACAACACCTTTAGTGATGAAAATAATTTGTTTCCTGATAATCTGGATTTTAAATAGCATCCCTACTAACGCTAAAGGCTATAAATGTTTTACTTTGGTGATGTTGGTAATACTTGACACTTGTCCCTATACAAAATAAACAATAAATTTCAATTTGATAACAATAAGACACTTATTCAAAATATTTTAGATTATTATATTGTTAAAATTAAAATGTTTTGGATAAATTTACGAAATTATTAAAATTAAAAGTGGTCTGCATTATGTATTCAGCCCCTTTCCTTTGATGCCCCCATCTTCAAGGCCATGCCACGCTAAAATTGAAATGCCAATTGAATTTGACCAAGTATGGCAGCGTGCAACACATAAAAACCAAACAAGAAGTGCTTGAATACATTTGCAACCTATTGTATCCATGAACCATTTTTATATTTATATAAATTAGGTTCCCAGCAACGTTAACTTGAAATAGACTTGCAGTTCAAACTCAGCTGGAAAAGCCAACTCAAGGGCACCATTGTTCTTTGTCTTCTACATCACTCTCAACCTGTCTAATAATCCCCAAAGACTGCTGAGAAAACTACATCAGTCACCACAGTCACTGGTGTGGAACAACAGAAAACGGAGCAGTGCTGTGTCTAAAAGCTGACTGAGATGGACAACAAGCATCATTGACTTTCCAAAGCAGCTCATAACTTTCAGAATTACCAAAGAATAATGCCAAGAAGACTGAAAGACGCCATGGCTTGAAAGACTTCTTGTTTTATTTATAGATTTTGCAGACAGTGACAATGTCCCTGTTTATTAGTAGGCAAGTGCCCAGTCAATGCAGTCAGGCTTTCATTTGAGTTGTTCCATTCCAGTCACTCCTGGACACAAAGGAATGTTAAAGTTTGTCATGAAAGAGTGAATAATGCCAGGTGTATACATTAGCTCTAGAAATCTAAAACCTGTATTGTATGGAAACAACCTCATTACTGCAACAACTGGAAAAAAGTAAAAGCTGAGCACTGAATCACATTTACTTTATATCTCCATTCAGAAGAACAGAGCTGATCTATAGTAGCAGTCACAAGTTTACAGTTCATGATCATGTGCATAAAAATCACATTTATTTTGGGCTTCTAATGATCTAATCTGAAGCATTCCTTTTCTAAAGTGAAATGATTATACATCACATAGCTTCAAGGATTTTTAAAACAAGAATTGTGTGCACACATTTGTTTTTTTGTGGAGATTTACTCTAATCTACACAGGGTCAAAATATTATTTATGAATATGTACATTTATCCATCTATATTTTTATTTGTGGTGCTAAAGGTTCAACAATGTCCTTTAATTTGATGCAGTCAAGTCCTTTATTTTATGTTTGTAATCATGACTGACTGCAGCTGGTTGTTTTTGTTTGTCGGAACCAAAAGTGATTGCCTGGCAGCACTGACTGAACAGACCAATTATTAGAACAATGGGAACATCCAAGACTCACCCACGATCATCCTTAAAAAAACCTTGATGACCAAGACAAGTCTGCCTTGAACTGGACACTGCTGAAACACCACTGTCCTAAAAATCACACTTTTGGCTCAACAGACAAACCAAATGCCTTCTGGAGAAAAGTTGTTGGGATAAAGTTTGAGCTATTTGGCCAAAATGACAAAAGCATGTTTAGAGGACTCAATGTTAGACTGTCCAATCTTTGAACACTGTACTGGATGTCAATCATGGTGGAGGTAGCATCATGTCATGGTGATGTTAAATGGACTACTTATGTAGTGTTTTTCTATCCAACCAGAATACTCAAAACACTTTATGCTACAATCTGTGTCCTCATTTACCCATTTACACACTCATTCATTCAGCACTCTACTAGGTCTCTCTACAAAGGTAATACAGATAAATCAATCTATAGAGACTAATCGGTACTTTTAAATCCCACTCATACACTTATGGGACACACATCAGAGGCAATGGGGGTTCAGGGGCACATCGACATTAGACCAAAGAGCTGTGGAATTGAACTACCAACTCTTGCATTAGGGGAACAACTCCTGTTACCACTCAGCCATAGTAGCCCATGGTGCATTGAGGATGATACATTGCACCAAGATGATGGACTGTTGAAGGAGTACTACCTTGAATTCTTTGACTTCACCGTAAAGCTGGCTCTTTTTTGTGGGTGTGAGATGAGCCAAATAAGCCAGATCACAGAAAAAAAGACAAAAATTGGATTTAACATTAAGATAAAGATCAGGTCTTTCCCACATAGCAAAACTGGTCTGGCCCAGTTCTGGCCCATATGTTCATACCTGAGCAGTAACGCTTGACCCAGATAATACAAAGAAGGATGGCCCTTTAATGGCCCAGTTGCAGTTTGCCAGAGGTTGTCCATGCATGGGCCAACACCACATAAACTAAACAACTGGGCCGATGGTGGTATTGACAGATTTGGACCATGTATTGTAGTTGTAGAATGACATCATACAAACAGTGCCATCTCGCCAAACCTGGTGCACATCTGGTTGAAAAACCACTTTCCATGCTGGAAATGCCAGTTTGACATCAGATTTGGTCCACACCTGTCTGCTTTGTGGGTTGAGACCAGAGAGATATATTTCAATTAGTTGTAATTGTCACAAAGACAACACTGATTACAGAAAAAAAAAACATTATTTGTCCTAAGAGAGTTACAAACAATTGGAGGATTAGTTTGTGTCTGCTAATTTGACTGGAAAGGGAGATACACTTATTCTTGTAAAAGTAGACCTCTTCCTTTTTTCATAGGTGACAGTAGAGATAATAAGTGTTGGTGTTCACCATTCATTAATCTTAAATAGACAGGGTTGGTGGTTTAATCTGAAGTGGTTTTATAGTGTGTGATAAATAAATAAAAAAAAACAGTGCATTTCATCTTACGGAAGTGACTGCTAATTGGAAATCTGTTTTAACATATAAAAATGTGAGTTTTCTAAAATTCATTTTTTGGCAGTTGTGAATAAGTGATTAAAGTGTCTTTTTGGTGACCATTCAAGTTCTTGGTTAGCGAGGTTAATGGGCAAAAGCTGTGCTAAGTGCTGTTATTTGGCACAGGTCAAACGCTTGTCACTAACTTCCAATTTTCTATTGCCATCATGCACAGCAGCACCGACAGCTATTCATTTTCTTGCAGTGAAACTTATTGTTAATGTGTCAATCCCTCACTTTCACTGGTCCCTGGAGCCCTGCGGCTTTTGCTTGGACAGCAAGCAAATGTCTCACCGGTGACCCACAAAACACTTACACTGCTCAATCACTGATGATGGCAGTTCGGAAAGGTTCACAACACCTCATATCCTAATGCTGCATACACATATTGTACATAATCAGTCAGCATAAATGGCACAATTTTTATTTAGTAATGTATTGAGTCTAACTTCACCACCTCCTTTTTCAGATGCTAAATAAGACAGGATTTCCTTTTTTGTGCCTAGCTGCTGTTTCTTACAACATACAAACTATTACTGTTTTTCGTGTTGTTTCTTTTTATGTCTGAACAAAAATCTTTATAAAAGTTTTAGTGTTTCTTCTTTCTCTTGTTAATTTAATATAAAATTATTAAACTCCATGCATCTCTGGTCTTCCCAAATCAGCTTTCCATTTAAAGCTATTGGCAATAATATTTTCTCTTACAATAAAGTGAAGTAAATTCAGATGGGTAAATACACAGCTTAACGTGCTATGATTAATTAGCCTCCAAATGAGTGATAGAGAAAGAGGTCTCCAGCTCATTATGAAAAGTACATCATTAGCATATTAGCAATGAACTTGATGCAGTGTGTAGCTGGAGACCTGTTCCGTGTTTATTAGTAAGAGCTGAATGAAATGGTTTGTTTTATAGTTGAAACAGATGGTGGAATTTGGAGCTTGGATAAAGGTATGGAAATTAATTCAAATGCTAAATGAATAGAGGTGATGGAGTCAGCCACTCAATGGGATGTAATGTGAAACGGTTGCTCTGAATTGCCTCAATGTTTTACAATGTATTACTTTGCCTCGAAATAATGAGAACTGTCTCAGACAGACTCATTTTTGATGGCCAGTGTTATATTAACTTAATTATTTAGATACAACGAAACCGTCAGTTGAATGTGACTTACTTTAGTATTTTTTTCTTCCAACACAGGCAGATCAATGCACATGTATACCACACTTTTTGTGCATGAAAGACAAAAAGTAGTACAACTAGACAATTATTTCTATTGCTAAATACATAACAACCAGTTAAAACAGTGTTAAAGTTTATATGAACATATATACTGTAGCACACGTCACATACATAGTTAAATATATAACAATAACAGTAATAGTAGCATTGATAGAGGTTGTTTTTTCCAAGAATACATATCAGATTTTGGAAGAGAGACTCAAGTTGTTGTAAGAGGAGAGAGATCTGGTATTTGTTTTCAAACCCCAGAGATGAAAAGAAATATGGAAGGTGGTGGCATGTTTGCCTCCTCAATAGGACCAGACTAGCTGTTCCACAAAGCTGTCCATCGGTTTCTGGGGGCAGACCACATTCAGCAAAATTGCATGCAGAGGCAGAGGAAGCCTGCGCTGTTCCTCATAAACAAACACTGGCAAAGCTCTGGCCAATCCCACGATGCACACTGCATAGTCTGCAAGACACAGTTCTGACTGGGGGCCATAAATAAAGCGCGCAGCATGCTGCATCCAAAATGCCAAAATCGGATTGGATTGTCGCAGTTTCATGATGGAAATTGCACCATTCTGTTTGCATTGTCAACATTTCAGCACCTTCTTGTCACAACCTGTGGGCTAAACTTTTTAACTCCCTCCACATAAGAACTTGTTGTTTGATTGGTCAGAAATTTGTGGGAGTGTATATCAAGCTATAATATCTGTGCCCTAAAGGGTTAATGTTCAGGGGAGGGAGGGGCTTGAGTGGAGAGAGAAGAGCCCTGCTGCCTGCAGCTGGTTGGGACAAAGAGGAGACAGAGGAGTGTTTTTTCTGTTAGTACAGCGAGTTACAGCTGCCCCATCCTGTTGCCTTTTTAAATGTATTGTTGAACTCTAAAGAGTTTTTAGATGACTATGACTTCTTTTTTGCACGCAGAAAGTCATATCGATAGCTTTTTAGCTTTACTAATTTAGCACATGCTCCGCAGGTCGACGTCCACTCTGAGTAAACAAACAAAGCTTTACCTGGCGGGGAGGCATGTAAAACCTGGTGGCCCGCCAGCCTTATAATGTGCTGTGGGAAACATATATTTTTTAAACTAACTACAAAGTTGCTGTTCTGTGTAATCTTCAGTATTCCCTTCATAATAAATCTGTCCATTAATCCTCCAGCTGCTCACTGGATCTGCATCCTATAAAAAAATAAAAATAAATAAATAAAAAATAAAATGAATCAGCTTATTTTAGTAAATTTGTGGCTCAATCTTTTTAAACTAACTACAAAGTTGCTGTTCAGTGTTATTTTTAATATTCCCTCAGTAATAAATCTCCAGCTGCTCACTGACATCTTCCGTATCAAACACACACACCCACAAACTGAATCAACTCATTGGTCGATTTTGTGGTTAACATACATGTCAAGTTGTATGGATTGTCTGTAATTTACACAGATTTTCAATCATTTTGCAGGCATACAAACATTTAGAGCAATCTCACAGATTTTTTTCAAGTTTTACAAATTTTTTTCAAAACCTCAGTTTCAAACTAACTTAACATGTCAGAGCAACACGTTCTCACTCCCGACTCGTTAATATGTTAACACTTGGTCAGGTACCCTCGGTGTCCAGTTTTGACGTGTCCGGTACCCCCCTCACATCAGTCATTGCTACATAGGGGTCTTTGGGTTGGGGGTCTGTGGTTAATATGCTGGATCAGAATTGATGGTTAATTTTAGGTACTGAGGTGGGGGATAGACTGTATATGGCTAATAGAAGTTCTCGTGCATTCTCTACACTTTCAAAAATGGTTAATATGAGAGATCAGGATTAATGGTTAACTTTAGGTACTGAGGTCAGGGGTAGGCTGTATGGCAGGGGTGTCAAGCTCATTTTCACCGAGGGCCACATGAGCGTTATGGTGTCCCTCGAAGGGCCACTTGTAATGAACTTTGATGTTTCATGTTTAACTTTGGCTAAACAAAGTTTTAACACATCCTCTTTTAAACACTGATAAGAACTAAGTGTATGACTGACTAAATCTGTAATAAATACAGAAGTATTATTTAAAAAAAAAGTTTTACTCACTGATGAGTTTCTAGTGAGCAGCTGCATTATGGCAGCTTTAGTTTATGTTTGATGGTGACTTTAAAGCAGCTTATTTTCAGACATTAGTACTGTGCTATCCAACTAAATTGTTCAGTTACTTCAAGCCAACAGCTCAGGGRCAGGATTTTTTTAATTTATTTTTATTTCATTTATTTTTATTTAATTAATTTTGTTGCATTTAACCATAAATTTAAAGTTTACCATTGATATAAGAAACAAATTTCATGTTAAGTTTAAAAAAATCTTTTATTTTTTTGGGAGGGCCACATGCGAGTCACCCGGGCCTTGTGTTTGACACATGTGCTGTATAGGGTTAACATAAGTTCGATTCAGGGTTTGGGATGGTTAGTTGTCATGCATGTCCTACTCTTTTCGAAAATGTGACAACATGCTCCTCCTCTGTCTCATGTCATTAAGAAGTGACGCGAGGGCGGTACCCGACGAGTCCAAAACTGGACGCAGACGGCGACCTGACCAAGCGTCAATATGTTGACGAGTCGGGAGTGAGAATGGGTTGGTCAGAGCCTTTAGAATGTTAAAAAAACAATAAATCATACCAAGCACTAAACTGGATTTCTGTATAAATTAGAAAACTAAAGTGCTTTCTTGTAGATATTAAATGAGCTGCATTTTAATTTTATGCAAGTCATTTCCAAAAATCTAATGAAAGTTGGAGCATTCTGTCCATTTTTGCCTTTAAAATTCCTTTTCATGTTTGAATGAAAATTTGTGAGCGCAAGGATCTGGTATAAAAATCATTTTAAATTGCAACAAGTGCTGCTGTCAGTTATAAAATCCCCCACTTCAGAGCTGTGATTAAAATGAAGCAGAATAAAATCACTTACAAAGAGATATTACGTTTAAAAAAATACTTTCCACAACAAGGCTTTAATCCATCTGTGGTTTAGTTTCCAGGCACAGCTTAGCTCCTCCTTCATCTTTCCTGTCTGTCTGCTTTTAGGTTGACCTGAAACGGGTCCTTCCTTTCTCTCTTCCATCCTTCCTGTGTGCTCACACTCCACTCTTATCTCGCTCAAATAATTTCCGCCTGTCGGATTTCATCTGGCTCCTGTGAATTCAGGAACTGGAGTGGCATTCTTTGCTGGAGGTGTTGCATCATTTTCTCACAAGTGACTGTTCTTTATATATTTATTTGTTTTATCTTGATTTTTTTTTTGTTTGTTTTCAAGAACACAGCCTAAATTAATAAGAGTTTTGACTTGTTTGTGAGGAGCAAACCTATAGGAATGACGACATGAAGCTTTAACCGCAAACTCTGTTAAGTCAGACTCAAGCACGGTCGGTTCAATGATGACACTTTTCATGCAAATTTGTTTCTCCAGACTTTTTGAGCTGATAAGCGCAGACAAGATAATGACGATCTTGCTTCTGGCTTTCAGAGTGCCTTATTCTTTGACTTCAAGACAATGCAACTATCACTCTGCCATTGTTCACATAGTCAATTATTAATGGAGTTCTGAATTGCAATCTGCTCTTTCAGTGATCCACACAGATGAGGGGAATAGTCTTTGTAATGAGTTGGATTTTTATGCTCGTAGCTTCTTTGTCTTTTGATAAGTTACTGAACGGGTGTGCTAGCTTCACAGCTACGTCTTTGTTCTTTCAAAAGACAGAAAAAAGAGAATAAAACGGAACCTGCTTTAGTTTCTTATGAATGTCATTAAGGCAGCATTCCAGCTGACAATTTCCTTTTTTCATTTAGAAGGCTGCTCGAAAGATTTATCAATATAGTTTAGTAGATTGACTTACTGATTTAATTCTGCTGCTTCAGAAAAAAAAACCCATATATAGTCCTGCATGCAAACAACAAACAAAAAAGGTCATCTGTTCCCTAGTCTCTGGTTTGCTTGTTTTTATTATGATGTAACACAAGTTTGTTTCTGTGTTTACTGCCAGAATTCTGTATTTTGGAGGAAATTTTTAACCAGACTGTTTTGCGTTTGGTCTCTGAGAAAATGTTCTTGTACACGAGCATTCAGTATGTCAGAATCCCCAGACCATTAAACCATGCGAGAGTGTAAGTCTGGATTAACAGTTTGAACGTAATTGGAGTTGTGGTAAGTCAGTGTTTTTCTTAAACCTGCCTTTAGATTCTAGATTCTCCGTGGCTACTTTAAATAGAAAGTAAAGTTAAAGCTTGCTGCTACAAGCAGCTAAGCTGAAGATGGAAACAGCTAGATATGAAAGTGTTGTGCAATTATTGGTGGCTTTTTCCAAGTCACTCACGCAGTAAATTAATGGACTTTGATTAAAAAGTCTCCTCAGAACCTGACATTTGAAGCTTTTTAAATCATTGATTTATCAGAAGTTTAGATAGCCAGATGCGTAAAGGTGGAAATGTTTCAACTTCAGAAACGCATGCATGTAGCCTAGTTTATAGAAGTGCCACCTCTACGTTTATTTACAGTTGTTGTGGAAACAATGGGCCTCATGCAAGAACCGTTCGTACGCACAGATTTGTTCTTAAATTGTGCGTACGAGTGATTTAGGAGAATTTGTGGCATTCACCAATGTTTTCGTATTCTAAGATTTTTTTCAGATGCGAACAAAATTTACGAGTGGTCCAGACCTGTCGTATATTTTACGAACAGTCAGTCTGCTTTTATCCAGATGGGTTTTCTTCATTAATAACTTTATATTTCATTAGTTTGAAGATAATTTGAGTTGAAAATAAATTACACTCCATAATTATGTTGACAATAGGCTATTCTGCTTGAATTAGAGTTATAATTTTAAATGTAATAATTTAGACTAACAATATAAATTGTCCGTTTGTCCGTTTTCCACCGCTTATCCGGGATCAGGTCTCGGTGGCAGCAGCAGACCCCGCGCTCTCCCCAGTGACACCTTCCAGCTCGTCCTGGGGACTCCGAGACATCCCCAGGCCAGAGGGGATATATGATCAAGTCCTGGATTTTCTCCAAAGTGCCAGATTTATTTTGAAAACATTTTAAAATGCTTATTTCAAACCCGCATCTGAGACCACCTGCGAGGGGGTGGGGGGTGGGGGGGGTACGGTGCGCAGCGCTGTGTCTTCTGAATAAATGAAAATGGTTTAACACAGTTGTTTATACTTTTAGCAGCTCTTTTTATTCCACAGCTGAGCTGCTAAAAATGACAGATTTTCTTTTCTGGATCTCTGACAGACGGACTTCAATCTCTGAACTCGTAAAGTTTTTCTTTTTTTAGTTTTCGCTGTCATTTTTCATGAATGAACACTTGTATCTGAGGCAGGAAACACAGCCTTATATGGTGTTTTTGGGGTGGTAATTATGCTAATTTCCTCTCGCGTGCACGAGCAGCTGGATACGAACAGGTGGAATTTACGCAGCTCATTCACGCACTTTTCCTGAAGATAGAAGAATTTGTTGAATCTGACGTGACATGTTCGTACGAACCCTTCGTACGAACAAAAGTAAGAGAAATTTAGGATAAGAATACGAACATGTTCTTGCATGAGGCCCATTCCACTAGGGCAGAGAGGCGGGAAATAAAGTGGAAACTGTGTGGTCTCGGTCTCAGATTATTATTTAAAGATGCATATGCAAGGAATGAGCAGAACTAAACAGACGTGATCAAAGCGTCTGTCAAGCTCACGCTGACTGGGAAACAGGAAACAGACAATATATAAACATCCTGCTAACACAATAAGAGCATCAGAGATATTCAGGAACCAATGAGATAGTTACAAGTAAAATAGTCCATGAGATGTGGACAAGGTTGCAGGCATACAGCATGTTAGGAGAACAGATTATTACACTGTGGCAGTTATCAAGAGATGCAGAACAGGACATGTCAAGGTAATATGCAGCTAGGGAGTCATAAGATATTCTTCCATTACAACAGTAAAAGTGGTGTCTAACGTTAATGGGGATTAGTTTTCTCTACCGTCTTTGTGCCTGACCGTTTTTTGTAACTTCTGTGTGTGTGCATTGCTCTGACCAAAGCAGCTGCAACACAACTTCACTCTGTGTATTTGGCGTTACTGCCAAAAGACAGCATGGCAACAATAACCATCTCTAACTCAAATTAAATTATTTATTTTCCCAGCATGTAGACATGATTTTTAATCATGCAGAGAGGAGAGTCACATGCGCTGTACATATTTACATATATTGGTATATTTTAGTAGAGATGTGTTAACGGGTAGTCTCGTGTGCTCAAGATGTATAATGTATAATGTAAAAAAAAAATGTATTGGATTCATGTGTATGCACAGGTTTGAATAGGACTGCATGAGCCTCCTGGAGCCCTTAGTTTACAACACTGATGAATCGTACTTTATTTCATTGAAACGGTTTGTCTCGTGCAGGCCCTGTACACATGATTGCTGAAATTTAATAACACTATAGCTTAACCAACAATCTAAAATAAATCCAAAAATCCCCTCAAACATTGGATGACCACCTCATTTTGATGTAAATTATCAGGCAGAATGTAGATGTTCTTTGCAGAGCTTATGCAAGGCATTCAGACATTCAGCAAAACAGCAGTGAGTAGGTCATGTAGGTCTTTGAGGACATAATTAGGGTTATCATCCATAGTAAGATCAATTTGTTATTATTATAATTTTTTTTTATTTTCAACAGTTTAATTACACATCACAAACAGAACAGCAGCTTGCTCTGGACAGAATATGCGTAACAAAGATGTGATTTAAAGTGTTCCAGAAGGACTCAAACTGTGAAATTTAAAATCATTTGATCTTAAAGTGGACATATGCTTTTGATTCCTAATTTTTCATATCTAAATTATTCTTTTGGGGTCTATCCACCTTATTCCTAGCCCCCATATGATGCCTTGTGTGAATTGTGGAGACAATTTCGGGCACGAACCACAACTGCCATTTCTTTTTGTATGAACAGTATGAGCTAACACAGTTTATCTGAGCATTGTGGATTTAACAATCTGGGAAATTCTAAAAGTTCAAACAGGACAGTATAAGTATACCTCTGCCTACTGCAATCCAGGGATGTGAGAATAACCTGAAGAACTGGCCATGGGCGACATATAGTAGCATATTTAGCTTCTTCAATGACTCAGTTGCTTTAGACAGTGAAGTGATTAACAACTAGAAAAGCTCTGAGGCGTATCAGTACCTACACAGTAACAAGGCCGATTGGGTTTTGTTAAAAGAAGTGGGACACTATCTTATTTACCTTGAAGCAGACATAGAGCCCAGCCAAAGCCACTCTGACTGAAATATTTGTCATTTGTTAACCCTGGCTGTTATGAAAATATTTATTTAACAAAGACAAAAACATGTGGTC
This sequence comes from Austrofundulus limnaeus, assembly GCF_001266775.1. Taxonomy (NCBI): domain Eukaryota; kingdom Metazoa; phylum Chordata; class Actinopteri; order Cyprinodontiformes; family Rivulidae; genus Austrofundulus; species Austrofundulus limnaeus. The sequence goes on from NW_013953198.1 coordinate 34,239, forward strand.
CAAGAATGAAGGCACTCCGTGGAACGATCAGCTGCATTTTATTGCAACAACAGGAACACAGAGAACAACACAGAGAACAACATAGAGCCATCAGACTGTCCCCCTGCTCTCTGCTTCTCTTGAGGCAGTTGAGGCCTCTTATATACTGTTTAAAAAACACTATTATGTCATCTTAATAAAGCAAGATTTCATCATAAGGAAATGCTGGGTCAAGGGAGAACACAAATATAAACACAAGTGATGTCTAAGAATGATTGTTGTTAGCAAACCTTGTTCTGGCTATTATCGCTGATGAACAGCATGTCATGAAAACTTAGGTCATTAATGTAGGTCATAAATTACTGGCTTAAACCTAAAAGTATTATTTCCATCTAAAAATAATGAAAATCTGGTACACCAGGTATAATCTAAAATTTGAGTAAGATTTAAAAAGAAAACTGCCTCAGGGTTTATTCTTAAACACAATTGTGCGAATACAATATTTATGGTTTTATATTGACCATGCCATAAACTCTTTGCATTTTAATTGCAAAGAAACTCATAATACCAAATCCAAACTAATACCATAATGCGGTGCCTTTCACACATTTGGAATCATACCTAATATCCTCGTCACTCTATTTTTCAAATCTTCTGAGGATCTGGCGTCTCTTTTCTGGTGGTTTGTCGTATCCGAGCCACAAAGCTGGATGTGGGTTTTCCTTCTTTGGCCATTCTTAAACAAAGTGAAATGTGCAAACATGTCGTGTTTTTGTGGTCACTTCAGGTTCTGTTTGTCAGACACATTCTTACTCATTTGTAGGTAGGCGATGGAAATTATACCGCTTTTCACAGGGACAGTTTATCTTTTTTTTGTTTTGGGTCTGTGTTCAAATGTAAACAAACAAAAAAAGTTTTTACTGATAATCCAAATGCTAATTATTTTTAAATACATTGTGATCCATGTTCCGCCACCTTGATTTGCCAAAGCTTACTGCTTCTTCCGATGTTTCTGACAGGAAGTCATACACATAATCAGTGGTCTGATTCCTTCCTATTGTAACTCCACAAGCCCCTTTTTCACTCATGTTCTGAGGTACAGTACATTTAAGAGCAAATTGTTATGGTGCACTCTCTCTAAATGCAAATAAGGCACTCCAGATATCAATCTCAATGTGCCTCATGCAAGAACCGTTCGTACGCACAGATTTGTTCTTAAGTTGTGCGTACAAGTGATTTAGGAGAATTTGTGGCATTCACCAATGTTTTCGTATTCTAAGATTTTTTTCAGATACGAACAAAATTYACGAGTGGTCCAGACCTGTCGTATAWTTTACGAACAGTCAGTCTGCTTTTATCCAGATGGGTTTTCTTCACTAATATTTCATTAGTTTGAAGATAATTCGAGTTGAAAATAAATAACACTCCATAATTATGTTGACAATAGTTCAATATTAATATAAAGTTAATTGAAATTTGGAGACATTTTAAAATGTTTTTTTCCAGAAACACATCTGACACTTGCGACGGCCGGGGTGGGGTGTAGCGATGCGCGACTGCTTTTCTTCTGAATAAATGTCAAGTCTGTAACACTGTTGTTTACACTTAACTTAAAAATATTTGACCAAAGGAAAACCAGAGCAGGACTAGAGAGAGATGAATATGATACAGTATAGATTTTTATTTCTGTGACTGTATACGACCCACAGGAGAAACATCAGTAACAACAGTCATCATTTCATTCCTCGGCTTTAGCAGGTCCTAGTTTAATTCCACAGCTGACGCTGCTAAAAATGACATTTTCTTTTCTGGATCTCTGAGAGCAAGACTTCAATCTCCAAACTCGTAATGTTATTTTTTTTTACTTTGCGATGTCATTTATGAATGGACACTTCCTGATATGTGGGTCAGGAAACATAGCCTTATATGGTGTGGTAATTATGCTAATCACCTCTCCTCGTGCGAGAGCACCTGATACACATTCATCAGTTTACACTCCTCATTTACACACTTATCCTGAATATAGAAGAGTTTGTTGAATCTGACGTGGCATGTTTGTACGAACCCTTCGTACGAACAAAAGTAAGAGAAATTTAGGATAAGAATATGAACATGTTCTTGCATGAGGCCCAATGATCATTGTCCACTTCATCCCGCTCTGCCATTTTTGATAGCAAGGATACAATTACGTAGTGGCGCAAATTTTAATTTTTTTTTCACAAATTAATTAAAAGACGTCAACAGTGGAATACTTGTCCATCATAGGTGAATGATTTAAGTGTAAAGTGCTTTGGAGTTCAAAGGGACTTGATAATGTACTGTTTTATGTTCAAGCCATTTACCATCCAGCCTAACATGTTGGAGCCAGAGTCTGACGCAGAGTGAAAGGAAAATGAAGACAATAAAATTGTAGTCCTGAACTTATTTAACTATTATGTCACAAATTCTGATGGAAACATTCAGAAAATGCCATAGAAAATGGAGAAAACTAAAAAGAAATAAATAAATAAAAAAATGACCCCCAAAAGAAAATAGACATCTTTGCAGCGCTGGGGAAAAACTAAATTCAAATTTTACACTCCTCAAGTACACAACAAAATCCATTGAATGGCAAAAATGTGGATATATTTGCATATTTTCCCTTTAAAACATACACAACTTGGCACTTATTTTTTTCCTCATGGTATCTTTACCGAGTATTGGGGTATTTTGCACAAGTACTTGTAAAAATGTATTGGTATTGGAATACCATTAGTTGTTACCGGAAATTAACACAGATTGTGTAAAAC
>NW_013953198.1:37106-42715 GCF_001266775.1 Austrofundulus limnaeus
TCAGAAAATTTAATTTTCTGTAGCCTTTTCTCTCGCGTTTTTGTAATAAGGACGACATTTTATTTTATTTTATTTTATTTTAGTCAAACACTTTATTTCAGCCTTTCCTGTTCTGTCATGTGTGCAAAACTGCATTTTATTTCCCCATTATTTTAAGAAAAAGGTCATCCTGCCTGGCAGGAAGTTGGATTAATGATGTGGCTAAGAGGTTAATTAATAATAATACAAACTGATATGATGTTTTGTTTCTTGTGTTAGTATCATTCTGCAACAAATTTCACCCAGGAAAATTGCTAAAATTAGCTTTTTCTGTTATGTTAGAGTTCTTTACGTATATTCCTTAGCTCTATTTATCCTGACTTGATGGCTCCATTATTGTTTTCTAAGGATAGTTAACGGTGGCTCCAAAAGTTGCAGTTGCAGAGGTTTAGAAAATTTCTAATTTGTAGATAGTTAGATATTTTGTTGGAAGACATGAAAACATGTCCACTCTCTACATTATCACTCCACTTTACTTACAGTACTTTTGACAGCAGGCAGCGAAAGCAGCTTTGGGCGTTAGAACCTCAGACTGATGGTGTCAGTCTCAGTCTTAGACTCCCTAACCCGTGACCAAGACAAGACCAGAATTTATCAAGACAGAGACAAGACTAAAGCTTTTGACATTACAGCAGAGGTGTCAAGTAGTGAAGTACAAACATCCTATTGGTTTGTACACGATCCATCTCACCGGCACAACTCACTACAGCAGGACACAGCAGACATACAGTATGTAGCCTCGTATGAAGATGACTGGCAGAAATATATACATACACACATATCTGGCTCAGAGGTTGTGAAGAAACTGTATCATTTTATTGTTTGAATATCTAAATCACAAGAAGTCCATTTGAATAATTGAAACTCAATATAGCTCAAAATTGCTTCCTTTTTCCAAAAAAAATTTCACATTTCACTTTATTCTTTAATTTTTATGAAGGTTGAATGGGTCTTTCGGAGAGATGGGGAGTATTTCAAGGAAATGAGGGAGTGTGGCTCAGTTTGGCTTGGAAGAAAAAGAAGTGGGGCTTTGAGGAATATAAGTTGGGAAACACTGTCCTAAAACATACTGATTCAAATCCAAGCATGACTCATCAAATGTTTCCATCCAATGAAAGCAAGGATTTTAAATAAATTGGACTACAGTTGTGGTCTTGATTGGTCTTGGTCGTCAATGTTCAAGATTGAGCCGAGACAAGACTGAATACAAATCCAGTAGAGTCTGAGACCATCAAAAAGTGGTCTTGAGACCTGTCTCAAGTACTGCAACACTGGTAAACACATCATTTTGTTGTTTTAAGTGTGTGATTGCTTTTGATAGAATATACAAAGGTATTGATGGGACACACATGACATTGTGCTGTACTCTGTATACCAACTCACTGCACTATAGCCAGCTCTGACACATACAATGTAAGTGTGTTCGGATGCAATACACCATGTCCACTGCTTCCTGTCCCAGATGAAAAAAACTGCACTATTGTTGCGCACATGGGTTTTAAATGCCAGCGCTTTCAGAAGGAAGAGTTCCCTTTGATTACAAATCTACCATTTCAAGATCTGATGGGACACAAAGGCACATATTAAGGAAACAGTTTAGTGCAGTAATTAGTGTCTGTGATCTTCTGCTTCTGCCAAGCGCCAACGGCTGAACATCTGTTCATTTCCAGTGAGGCCAGCACAACCCCCCTCTCATCGCTTCCTCCCCTACCAGCCATCTTTTACTCATCGCAGGTAGCAGAACACTTGTCAGGTCTGAAGTGATAGGTGGACCTAAAAGGGAACACAGTATTCATGACATGTCTGAGGTTAGCCAGACTTCTTTAAGTGTTTAGCTGAATCTGCCAAAAGGGAGGTCCCCCCTCCTATGGCCACCTTGACACCTACACCTCTCAGCTGTCCTATCAGCTACAATTAAACCAAGAGTGTGTCAAAACACACAGGCTCAACTTATTCAGCATATTCTCAGCGTAGTCATCCTGATGGGGATTTTATACCTGCCTGCTTATAGTGAATGTAATTCTCAGCTGGCGATGGGTTTTGCATTGGCTGGTTTTTTTGCAGGTGGTACAGTTTTAAAAGAAGCTGCACATGAAGAGCTCTGCATCTTCTGTCACTCTCCGTCGCACACTGTTTGCTCAATGCTATTTCACGAATATGCTCATCCTGTCGAGCCTTGCTTCTCCATGGTGTAGGGGTCCATTTAACTCTGATACAACATTGTTCACTCAGCTCTCTCACTTACTTTCCCACCCACTCCTCCTCCTAGTCGTTCTTGTTCATTTTGCTCATAGCTCATCTGCAAGCAAATTGTCAATTCAGAGTCCCTGTCCTGACAAGCAGGGGGAGGAGAAGCTGGGGGTAGGGGGGTGAGGTGGTGGAGGGGGGGTGGGGTGCATTATGACAGGAGCAGGATGAAAAGGGTCGGAAATAAAGTTGCTCTTATCAGAAATTGCCAGGAGCAATGCACGCACAAAGCTTCTTGGGAATCCAATTTAGTCCTTGCTGTTAGTTTAAGTGATATCAGTGCAATTAGCCGTCACAGGTCAGAGTGTGAGCCCGACGTGTTAAGTGATTTCCTGAAATGCCACAAGCAGAAGCACAAGGGGACGTCAGTTCTCTGAGTTAAAAAAAGAAGAAAAACAAATCTTCATCTCCAGCTTCACAAATGGACCAATTCTTTAAATATTTCTTCTAATAAATGTCAAATGTTCTTGGCTCCTTTGTTTTGCTCTTGTCAGTTGCTCACACAGAATTTAAATGGATTTTCTTCCTCTGTATATCTTTTCAAGGGTGACTTTGAGCTCTGGTACTTTTCTTTGAGCTTGATGTAACTCAGTTGTGCTGAAATTTGCTCTGACAGGTGCACTGACCACATAGGTGGTGGGTGGGCAAACAGCAGGAAGGGCTCTAGTGCTCCTTTTGAAAAGCAATTAGAAAGTACAGTAAGAAAGTTGTAACATGAGCTCGATAATTTTATGAAGCTCTTTAAAACTTTTCTAACTTCAAAGTTTCAATAGTTATTATTCTTATTACCCAAACGGTGGTAGCTCTCTACCTTATTTCAGTTTCTTCCACAACATCTGAATTAATGAAGGACAGCATTTCCTCTTCTCTATATAAGATTTACATTTGTCTGAGTCTGTGCCCCATCATAGTGCAAGATGATCTTGCAATGGTGTAAAAGCCTGAATGTAGATACTCTTTGCAAAGTATTGGTAGGGTATTTTGCTGCATATTAGGGATGTAGCAGATACTCAGTTATGTGTGGTGGAGCATGATAGAGTCACAATAACTTACCGCATGCACCAAACATCAAACAAGTGTGGCAGAAAATCTGCGTCCTCGGGGGAGTGTGAGTGAGTGTGATAACAATGGTAGCAATGTATTCATGGCGTGGGGCCGGCATGCATTGGCATGAGTTGGTCATCAAAATGTAAAGCAAAGCTGGCCAACCTGACCTAATTCTTATGCTGCAACAATAGTAATAGTGAGGTTATGGAAACAAGGTAGCACAGATGTGAAACTTTTAAATCCATCCTGACTTAGTTTTAGACAGTTTTGTGAGCATATAGGCCATGGCTAGAGCACAGGACAGCATCTTAGGGATGCACAACAAAATGTGGAAAAGTCAACTGTGTAAGTGCAGCAGGATGATGATTGCCTTCACATTGAAGGATGTTTTTCAAATTTGCTATGCCCCAGATTTGTTCTAAAAGGTCATGCAGGTTATGGAGTCAGTAGTGTATCTTCAGCCAGTATGAAGGGGACAATTAGTGTTTTCCTCCTTTATTGAATAAGTTTGTAGGTTGAAAAGTATTGTTTGTATTTTAAAAAGGGGACTTGACAACAATTTGACAATTTGTCAAAGGGACAATTTCATTTAAAATCAACTTTTTTGAGTTTTATATCATGTTATAATGTTATACTCTCATAAAAAACATACCCAAAGCCTTGTTCTGACTCATTCATGCATGTTTGAGAAATCCTGCAGCATTTTTAGGCAGCCATGCTGAGGAGCAAAACGACTGGAGGGGACCAGAAACGCCTTTTGGGACCAGAAATGCCCCTGGGACGTGTTTTTAAGCCAAACCTCCTCATGGCGGGGTGCCCCCCCCCTCCCCATACACCCCGCCCATGACTCCTGCAGGCTCTCAGGTGAAAGTGAAAGTGAAACTCAGCTCTCAACATTAGTTCTCACTCAGTGAAGCTCTTTTCAGATTAAAAATGCCTTTGAGGAAATGTATTCTCAGATGCCAAGTAAACTGCATCATGGCAGCTAACTCTAACTCCTTCATTATCAGCTCAATGGAAACATCCACCCTGACGATCGCTCTGTCTGTGATGATTCTGACTGTGCATGACTTGTGCTGCAGTGGGAGGACTAATCAGGATTTATCCCCTCAGGTTGTCTTTTGAGAATAAACAGTCTGTGAGAAACAGATCAACTCAAATTATGACAGCAAGATCCGACGTCTTACATCTTTTGACGAATAGTGAGCCCTAAACCTGAAGGAGTTGAGTTGAGTTTTTCTTTATGGCTACACTGTTTCTTCCTAAACTGTTTTCTGTGTTTTTTATCAGTGTCAAAGAACAACATAACAATTACTACAAAAAATGTAAACAGTTACTGTATTTTGTGTGTACTATAGAATAACCTTGTAAAAGTAAACACCATCAAAGCCATTTGTTAGATACAAAATTAATTTACGTTCATGTCTGAAGGTCACTGTGTTAGTTTGCAGGGATACATACAACTCTCCAGTTACTTCCTTGCTGTTTTACTCATTATAAATCAAACAAAGGTAAAAAGAAAAGAACCCCCCCCCCCTTCCCCCATGTTAGGGAAGGGCTTTGTTGTTTTAAGTGTGTGTAAGGGCTTTAGCAGGTCCATTATTTTTTCAACAGAACTTTAAATATGTTTTTTTTTTGTAATATAATGGGGTAAAGTGCTTTTTGAAATATTTTAAAAATATTTTTTGAATCTGGACAATCTACAGAAAACACGTTCCAGTGTGAATTTGTGTAAATCCAGTTCTAACTGGATTTACACAAATACGCCATTGCAGCTATTTGCATTACAACTGTTGATTTCGATCTCTACTTGAAAAATGTTTTCTTTATTCACAAAATTAATAAACCTCAAATGTTCAGTTACCAATGTCTTGTCTGAAAATGACAACTGGCTGGAAGGTTTCTGTGCCTGCATTTTTCTTGAACTTCTTTATGATACTGTCATTTTTAACCCAAGATGACAGTCTGTAATAAACACCTAACCCTTTCATTGTATTTCTCTCCTCTTTACCTTCCTCTCTGCTCTCCAGGGGAGATCTGTGCATTCAACATCCATGGGCTGGAGGCTCCATTTGAGGCAGTGGTGTTGAACGGAACGTCTGGCGAGGGTCAGCTGAGAGCACGAGGCCTGGTGGACTGTGAGTTACAGAAGGAATACACCTTCATCATCCAAGCTCATGACTGTGGCTCCGGCCCGGGGGGTACCGAGGGCAAGAAGTCCCACAAGTGAGTAAACAAGACACCAAGGTTGAAATAAAAATATGAAAGTATATATA
>NW_013953198.1:42781-45046 GCF_001266775.1 Austrofundulus limnaeus
AAATTATTTATTATCAGTAAAATAATGCTTACTTAAAAACTGAATGAGTCATTATTCAACAAAACATGTACAAGCATGCAACAACTTACTAAGTTTAGGAGAAACATACAGTTGTGTAAAACAAATATGTCTTTTGCAATAAATTGAATCAAACACTTATACACTTTGTCTCACAAGTTTATGTAACAAAATCACTTTTTAAATGTCTTTTCACGTTGCACTCTATTTTTTAATCTAGTTTCTTGATGAGATTTTTGATCGTATTTATTGCTTTCATAAAATCAGTTGCACATTGCATGAAATGCAGTAACATGTTAAATATTTTGTGAGTTTGATGGTGTGATAGTTTCTGATAAATCTCAGTCAATAGAAAATGTGGAAGAGATCCTGAGATCTTTGTGTTCCTCGTGACCCCCTGTCGTCCGTGTTAAAGCTGTATTCCTGCTTCAACACACCTAATTCAAATCATTTACCTACTCAGAATGTCATCGAGTTTAGCAGGAGCCTGTCAATCAATCATTCCAGGCAGGTGTGTTGAAGCAGGTAAACATACCAAACATGTAGGACAGTGGGTCATCTGGAACAGGTTTAAAAACCTCTGATTAATTTCAAGCAAAACCACCATCTTCACACAGTTCACGTTATGTAAAGGATAATAAAAATTTGTTTTGCATGAGTTTGATGTAACAGAAACATCACAAAAATGTGGTTATTTTGTTAATTAAGAAAAGAAATCAAACTGTTCTGATATTCTGATTACACTCTATGCAGATGATACATTATTAACCTCTGTTCTTCTTTTCTGGTTTTCTTCACTGTTTGCAGGGCTGTGGTACACATTCAGGTCAATGATGTAAATGAGTTTGCTCCAGTGTTTCGGGAGCCGCAGTACCGAGCTGCTGTGACAGAAGGAAAGATTTACGACAGCATTCTGCAAGTGGAGGCCACAGATCAGGACTGTTCCCCACAGTACAGTCAGATCTGTAACTACCAGATCACCACCACCAACACCCCTTTTGCTATCGATCGAAATGGTAAGTAGAAATGAAAGAAACATGTTCAGCAAGAACAGACGTAATATGATATATTAAAATGAATCATTGTTTTTTCAGCTATTGACTATGTACAATGTGCTGTGCAATGCAAGCGTCTTTAAAGTGCATGTTTTACCCAGTAACCTCCAGTATCATGTCAAGTCCAAAACTGTCTTTAAAATCAATATTTGCGCATCTGCTTTTTGCACATCTTATTGATAAGAAATGCAGGAAAACCTATTTCTAACATATCTACAGATGTGCTCCAATCCAAAAATGTATTTTTAACGTAAAAATGACCTTAATTGCCATAGCATAAAACACAAACAAAAGTAGCAGAGCTTGACACTCGGACAGAAATCTCTCTCCAATGTAAGGTGGGTTTTCTTTTTTGCTCTTTTCATGGATGAACAAAAGCTTTGCTCTGAGAGCAACCAGTTTTAGCAAGCTCCCTCTGAACAGTCTATCAAAAAGGCTTTTTTAAAAAAGGGACGTCTTAGAAATTATTACAGGATAAAATTAGATACTCTTGGAAATTGACTTTCTGATACGTAACTTCTGGGGATTAAAAAACACTTTTGTATAATCATAATAAAATGAGAACCTCTTGTATTTTTCCCCAAGTTTTATCTATCAGGAATCAATAGTAATGATCTGGGGTCGGATTTATAAAGGATTGCGTGGAAACCATACTAAAAGTGAAAGTACGGCCAAAAGGTTAAAATGACGTATGCCAAAAGAAATTCAGATTTATAAAACCGTGCGTACGCATGTTTCTGTGCACCTTTCCTTTATAGATCACAGCTGTACCTCAGAGTTTGCGCACGAGGTCCCGCCTCAGGTTCTACCTCAGGTTCTACCCTCTACACGCCCACAATCAACCATAAACGGTCAATGCAAAGTATCTCATGAAAGTTAAGGTGCATTTAAATCCTGTCAGCTGATCAATGCCAAAATAGGAGATTGGCTCAGACAATCACTCCATCGTGCATCTGGAGTATGACAGGTGCTGATGACTGCTCACAACTGACACAGATTTTCCCTCATTTTGCAGGTTTACAGACGCTTAGAGTAATCTAATGATTTCTTTTCATAAACTCAGCTTCAAATGTATTTTCTCTCAGAGCCTGGAGGACAATAAAAAACAATAAATAAAACTAAATAAGTCAAAGTTAGACATAAGTCCCCGCCCCCCTGCGTCCTACCCCTTCCTGCCTGCTCTGTTATCTGC
>NW_013953198.1:45084-47315 GCF_001266775.1 Austrofundulus limnaeus
AGCCTGAGTGGTCTGTTGACTGACTGTTGTATTTGTTCAAATAATTGTTATGGACAAGTTAAAATATTTAAAAAAAATGTTTGTCATAATCATGTCTTGTGGATTATTTGGCAGGAATTTTACTTTTAAACTGTAAGTGTATTTAATTTAGTTATAATGCAAATACAATACAAATTAAACCAAGATTTAGAATAATTATAATTTTGATCCATATGATAATGTGTGACTGGGCCTCGTGTCACTTTATGTGGAACAAATTGGGCCCCGAAGTCAAAAAGGTTAAGAACCACTGCCTTAGGCATTACTTTTTTGTTTTCAAAGAAATATTTTCTACTCTAGTTTTCCACGTAATAGCAAAAAGACAACTAGATAATTATATATATAATACCGACCTAGTACATTTTCAGGCCTTATACTTAATTTATTGTGAATTGTGTCAAATCTACTTCATACTGTACAGAGCATTTATAATTACTCCCTAAAACAAAGTAAAATAAAGAATGAAATCAAAAATAAATAAAGAATAAAGGGCCCTTTCAATCAGGGGAAATCTAGATTGTGTGTACATCCAGCTAAAGCAGTCACTGGTCTATCTGTCGAGTTTTGTTAAACACGACCAAAGGAAATGCTGTGAATAATCAATATCGTCTTTGCTTCTCAAAGGGTCTAAACTTTTCACAGCATTTTTGAAGCTGTTACGATAACATTCCAACACTAATTGGTATTTTTGCAGTACCTCTAGGTGGCGCAGTGGGGAATTTCAGACATTGTCATAAGGCAATGTTCAGGAATTGATGCCAATGTATTTTGGAATTTTTCAAATTCAAAGAATTTACAGTGTTGCTACAAATTTGAAGTTCACGCGTTCAAATTTGAGGACACAATAGTGTTTGGCATGAGATGTGAGAATCGCCAAAATTTGTGATTTTTTTTAATTTGGCATTTCATTCAAAATGGTTGACTGATAAAAAAAATTATGATAATAATCAGGTCAACAACAATAGGCCATCCCACAGCTTTACAGCATTCAGGCCCTAAATATATTAGTGTGAGATAAGGGCAAAAATAAATGAGTAAAAAGAGGACATGTTTATTAATTTTCACTGGCAATAAAAGGCTAGCAGGGTGCTGAGGGGAATAATTCAAGTCAGTGTCTTAGCAAAAAGACTTTTCCAATCACCAAACAGCTGACAAATGATTAAATCAGCTTAGGAAGCGTGTTTCAACTACAGTATTCATCAGTAGAATACAGCTAGTCACATCCTACAAATAGACTTTTTCACCTCTTTCGTTTCTTGTTTTTTTTGTTTTTTTTTGTTCTCACTGTCATGCAACTTTTTAATGGCCTGGGATTCCCTACCCGACCCACCAACTTGTGTTTGTTGTGTTGCGTTTTATTATTCTGTTGTATTTTGAAATGTTTGTTAGTCAAACAAGCTATTTGCCATTTGAATTTCCTCTTGGTGAAAAAAATAAAGTATGTATTTGTAATGGAAATATTCCACTAAGCAGAAACACGAGAATGAAACAAAGTGAACTAGCGTGGTTTGGTCGTCAAATGATTAAATAAAAGTTGCATATGCGAGAGAGGTGAGTGAGAACCGGCAGACGTGAATCAGAGCATCTGTCAAGTTCTCACTAAAGCAGAAACAGGAAACAGACAGTTATAAACATCCGGTGGAGTTCGTAGGCAGCCAATAAGAGCGTGCCAAATAGTAGAAAGATATATGAATGACCAATCAAAGAATTACAAGTTACATAGTCAAAATGAAATGGGAACAAGGTTGCAGACATACATCTTTAAGAATCATGAGAACAGATTACACAATGTGGCAGTTATCAAAGAGATACAGAACAGAGCATGTCAAGGTAATATGAACTTAGCAGTAAGGGAGGTTATATATTCCACCACAGTGTTAATTGATCAAAACAATTTGACGTTGACCTTTTTGTCCCCACCAGGTAACATCAGGAACACAGAGAAGCTGAGCAACGACCACCAGCAGCAGTACGAGATCCAGGTGACAGCCTGGGATTGTGGCCAAAAGAGAGCCTTGCACAGCGTGCCTGTACACATTGATGTCAAGCCTGTCTGCAAACCTGGCTGGCAAGGTTGGTCTTCATTGTGTGTGTGTGTGTGTGTGTGTGTGTTTGTGTGTGTGTGTGTGTTTGTGTGTGTGTGTGTGTGTGTGTGTGTGTGTGTGTGTGCGGGTGGGTGTGTGTGTGTGTGT
>NW_013953198.1:47402-62245 GCF_001266775.1 Austrofundulus limnaeus
CTATCTATCTATCTATCTATCTATCTATCTATCTATCTATCTATCTATCTATCTATCTATCTATCTATCTACTTTAAAGAGTACAAATCATTAAATGCAAAAACAAAAAGTGACAGATAATTTGATAAAATTGAGGGTCAGGTCCATATAAGGATAGATGATTTGTCTAATAATTTTAATAAGTTGCTTTCCATGCAGAGTGTCCAGCAGTCAGTGGGTGATTGATAGGGTCCACAAAGGAGCACAGAGACAAAAAAGGACTTGTGCTCCCACGCACACAGTGAGGAATCAAAGTTGCTAATTAACCTATCATGTGTGGTTTTGATTTTTGGGACAAAACCTGGGAAAAACAAAAACAAACATTCACTTGGAGAACACACAAATCATACAGAAAGGCTGCAGCTTGAGTTTGAACCTACAGTCAACTGTGAGGGGATCTCAACCATTTCCCCACTGTGTTGTGTTTTCTGCATTGTAACAGATTTAGTAGTGTGTCCTAAACCATCAACGAATAGTAAATTAAATATACCCGTTAGGATTAAAGGAAGTTTGACTGCAGGATTTCACCCCATAAGTACAGTTCTCTTGTTTTCAATTCACTTCCACACAAATCTGTGTATTGTTTTTAAAATCACTAAGTGTGGGGAAAAGTTGCCTCTTACTCTGTCATAAAACTGCACAATAATAAACCGAAACATTTTCATACCTCTTAAAATAGATGTGAAGTCTGGTGTTACAAAAGTAAAAATGTACTGCAGATCATCTTCAATCTAAGTTTTTGGAATAAAACATATTTGGAAATTCTTAACAAGCAGAAGTTAAAAGATTTGCACCAGTGCTGAAAGTATAGCAGAAGGACTGCCTTTAATAAAAGTGTGGTTTTTTTGTTAGTTCTTGTTTTATATTTTTATTTGGTTATTAAAATCATGAAGGCATCAGCCTTTTCATATCCATTGATACAATGGATAAGAAAAAGTTGATACGACACCTTACAAGTTCATAAAGGTTTATTTGGGATTATCCAATTTTCTGTATACAGACTATTTAAACTGTTTATTTGTAAATTTAATTAATTTATTTATTTATTCATTTACATTTGATGTACATGCTGCACCAGGCAATATCCTGTACAAGCACCTTGGGAGAGGCTCTGTAATAATTAGAGTGAAATTACAGTGTAATTTCACGTGTTCACAACCAGAACAGAAATATCAACAATACTTGAATGTTTGGATGTTAGAAGACTCATACAACCACCACGGTGCTGGACTGAGAGACAGCTTATTACTGTAGCCTGTTAACATTCGGGCATAAAATACCATTAAATGCCTTAAAAAGTAGACACAAGTTAAATTAAGTACTGCTTTTGAACCCTTTTAGATTAAATTCACAAGCTTAGTCTCTTTTTAAAGCGAATAATCTGAGTTTTTAACTTCAGCAGTCATATTTGTTGTAAATGTAACTAGTATTTATAAGTAAAATACACAAAAATCAAGATATTTCCTCCCTAAATTTTTATTTTTTACTAATAAAGTATCACAGAACATGAAGAGAATGAGATATCAATAAACAATTGTTACTGGGCTAAGATATTAATTCCCAACTATTACCAGTTCAAATTTGGTAACAGTAGCATAAAATATGAATGTTTGAGACATAGTATAATCCAGCATGTCCCATTTGCATATTTGTACACATGTACAGTATGTCCAGACTGTACACTTTGTCTAAAACACTGTAATTTCTAAAGCTGCTGAACATTTACAACACTGCACATGTGTGGACTTTTATTCTGAATAAAAGTCCACTGCGTGTAAACACTTTTCATGATCGGATTGTGTCCATGTAAACAGTACATTTGGATTATTTAATCTGAATACATTTCAATCAGATCAAAATATTCTGTGCATGTAAACATAGCTGGTATAATTTTACTTATTAAAGCTCATAATCTTACCACTTGAAACATCACTAGCCCTGAAGCTGCTGGTAGACATCGCGGTTGGAATTATCAAAGGTTTTTGACACCTGAGAGGCACCGTGGCAACTCATTTGTGTTTGGAAGTGGGGGTGGGGGGAGGACCAGGGAGGATGATTCAACCACTCAACCACTAGATGTTGCTGAAAACAACAAATCCTACACACTGTGCCTTTAATAACAAATATATTTTCATCTTATCAGCATGTTTAGTCAGCTAAGTGGCCAAAAAACGATGAAAAAAAAGTTTCCCTGTGAGCGTTGCTTCGTTTGATAGCGTAGCACGACTGCCTAAAAATGGCGACCAACTCTGTATTTAGCTTGTGCCATCCCTAAACACAGTTCCTACCCCCTCAAAATATATAACAAATGAAAGGTACCATGATTGGCTACACAGCTGTGGTATCAGAACGAAGCTTGGAGCTGACTGGCCGATTCTACAGTCAATCTAGCTCAGGATGACGGAAACCGAAAGTTGGTCACTTCTCATTATATTATTGGTTCTGGACAGCCGATACTTGAACCCACTTGGTCAAATGAGGTGTCAATCGAAAGAGAAGGGCCTAGACAGCCATTTTAATGCATTGAACACGGACATAGATAGATCGGAAATACAGAAAGACATTCTAAAATAAAACCAACCAAAAACGGCACGCAGGCGTTCCGCTGAGTGTTACTAGTCTGCAATCGGCCCCGAGACAGGAAATGCATCCACATTTAACAACTTCTTTGAGACCTGACCCCGCCTACTACCATTACGTCACTGAGGGGAACACTTCCTGCTCCAAGGTCAAGTCTTCAAACGTATTTCCTTTTAGCTTCTGTTTTAATCCATATTTTATGTGTTGTAAACGTCATCAGGCATATTTCTAACTAAATGTACTTCCTGCTCTGAGTGACCATAATGTCTGTGTAGTGCTTTAAAAAAATCAGTGACTAAACAGAACCCCTATAAGTTTCTTCAATTCATTCAGACATTTGTTCATTTTCTCTTATGAAAGATAAATGCCACAACCAGGTTTTTAATCTGAGGTTTTTTTTATTTGTGATTTATTGAAATCTAAGCTTGAGAACAACAAATACATATATTTTGCTTTTTATGTTTCATGTTTTTTTTCCTTTATTGAACATCTCAGACTTCAGCTTGTTCCACATTGCTTTCACCCTCACTGCCTCTGAACAAAACGTGTTCTTTGGTGTGACTGAGCATCTGCTGCTGTGTTTACCTTTTATTAGGTTTTTGTTTTAATATTACTCTTTGATTCCGTTTATACTGGTTTGATTTCCAAACACTGAGTCCCTTCTTCCTTGTATTCAGGGCACTTTGCATCACATTCTGTACACAAAAATTATTTAGTTTTTTTTTTCTTTTTTTCACAGCAGAAGTTGGTTTTAGTTAAGCCAGGACTCATATATATATATATATATATATATATATATGTACAGTCAGTTTCCAGAAATAATGTCAACATTGCTTGACTCTTGGGGGGAAAGAAAGAACTTCACCACTAGAATAAATATGACTGATTTTGAATGCAGTGTCACTGTTGTCTGATCATTATACAGATATGTTAAGTAGTGTTAAGAAAAGAGAAGAAATTCAACATTTTGTGCTGTGATTTTCATAAATGCAGTGCTCATCTACTGTGCATAATTTGGTCTCTTTGTTAATTTATCATTTCTGTTCTGTTAGATATAATGAGGAAATGGTAAAATGGAAGCCTCGAAACCACAGAAACCAGCTGGAGACAGGGAATTGTGTCATCCACATTTATTTATGAAGAAAAAAAATTCCTACCATACAACAGCACCCAAATAGAAAGGTTAACAAGACTGAAATATTTACCAATTTTATATTTATATATGCAGACTGCACCTTTCTGTTTTCCCCTCATCTGTCCACTTCTCTCGAACCCATGATCTATAATCATTCACTCTATTATACGCTCTAATCTCTTACACTGTATGTCTAAATGCAGCCTACATCCTCAGCTCATTAAACTCCATTTATTCCCTCCACGTTCTGCAGCTTCTTGCCATGCATCCTTAACCAGGCGCTACCTCATCCTCCCATCCTTCTCATGATGTGGAGCCAGATACAAAGTGTTAAAGCCGCGTCACTGACAGGTCATTTCACTCCCTGCTCTTTTTAGAGTAACTTATGACTGAATCACTCGCTTTGCCCTTTTGCTAACCCAAACCTGTTTAATGATGCAGCTTTCCTTTTTTTCAGCATTATACATCAAATACATTTAAATGTAGGTTGATTTTTTTTGTTTTGTTTTTATCTGCCAACTCATCTTTTTTTGCTTATTTAGAATTTGTTAGTATGTATATTTTCCATGAAACTGAAAGCTTTGCAAGTTGACGTTTCCTAGTTTTTTTCATTATACAAAGCAGGGATTATAGACACTGCATACACGATATGTCCCCAAGCTGTCAGTCGCAAAGGGCCAAGTGACATTACACCCAGGTGTAACAGTAAAAATTGGTATTTATGTCTTGTTTAAATGGGTTTCTAAACTGAAGAAATTGATCAGGAGCATTTTTTTTCCTGTTTCTGGTGTATTTTCATGACAGTTATACAACACTACAGACCTGGCATAGTTACTGGGGTTTAACTGGGTTGTTTGTTGCATATCTGTGTGAATGGAAACATTTCTAAAAACTGTGTCATGTTTATAAGGGGAAAAAAGATACCATTCCTGGATGGGGCCTCAACCCTTTATTTAGATTTTGTGGTTTTATTTTATTATTTTTTTATTTGTTGTCATAACTCCTTTTTGGGGGGTTTGTTTTACAGTGTAAAAAGCAAACACGAGTTAAATACATTTTGTAATTAAACGAGAAAAGAATGCTATTTTACTTTCATTACAATTTATTGTATTTAAAAAAAGAAAATAGCCAGAGCAAAAAGTGACTAGCAATATGGGCAACAGTTAACAGCACATTTAAAACATTACCCACAATTCTGCAGGGCGTAGATTAGTACAGGAGGAACTTATGTAACTCCTTCTCCTTTTGTTTTATCACCAGTGCAAGCTGAATCTAATTTGGTGTCACAAAAAACTAAAAGGCTGCCTGCCCATTACTATAAAGAGATTATTTAAACTGGAGTTTTGTGAAGACCTTATCTGTAGTCAGTATCTTACCTGGAGTAGACAAGAGCTAGAATGTTCTCAGTTTGGATAATCTAAGAGAAATTCTAAAGAGAGTTCAGCTAATGGTTCATCAGATTTGTGCCTAATTCAAATCCAGACTTTCCCTTTATTTTTTTGAATGTGTGGCATTACTTTGAACCATCAGTTCCTAGAGTGCAGTACTGAAAAATAAATAAATAAATGAAAAATTGGGCAGTAATGGTCATAAACACAGTAACTATACTGTGTACCTGTGACATCAAAGAATTACAGGGTAGAGAAAAAAAAATATTTCATGCCACATACTCTATATTTTGGGGCTTTTTAACATGTTCACGTTTTGTTGTTTAGTTCTTGTTAAGCATGCACCACTCTTTGGGTCTATTATCAACACAACCACAGACAATCCCACAGTAACTGTGTTCCAGCAGCACACAGCCGTTACAGACTGGAGGTGAATCAACTACAAAACAGATGCAGTGTTTGTCTGTGTTCTGAGCGTGACAGAGTGATGTGTAAGCAAGGAAACATGGCAGATTTTCCAGACTAGTGAGCAACACAGAGTTGTTGTTTTTTTTTTTTTTTTTTTAACTTTTATGGGTTGTCATTTTTGCTTCATGTCATTGCCTTTAGTGCCTCACCAGTAATGTTTACTGACTGGTAGATGGGAACTCGGTTGTGTGCAGAAGTAGCATGGATTTGACAGAGTAGTTTGGACTTGGCTGTCCAGTTATTTCTAATATATGATAAATCAGAAGAAAATAAAAAGTATTGGTTATATAATGTTGTAGTGCGATTATATGAAGTGGTGTTCTGATAACTCTAATGTGGACTGCAGAATGAACACAAATGCACCACATAAAAAAGGCTCAGGAAAATGATTGGAAATCATAAAAAATAGCACAGCCACACAAAATAATGGCCTGGTCAGACTGAGAAACTCAATTCACAGCTGACGAGAGAGAGTGAGGCCATAATGACTATTGCTGCTGTGTCAGGTTCTGCACTGCACAGTAAAACACCAACCCAAATGTCATAATTTCATTAACCTACTGCAGTCCTCAGTGTCCTCTGGACATTTTATTTTAATAAGAGAAATGTCAGTCACCAAAAAATAAATAAATAAATAATAAATTTGTGTTTTAATAAGCCTCTAAACTTAAAGGCGTTAAAATCATCACATCCTTTGGTATTTAATCTTTTTTTCCAGCTGATGTTTCCAATTGAAAGAACAGACTGTTTGTTCCATTGTTAACACAGCCACTTTATGTTTGTCCATTCCCAGGTTGGAATAAACGAGCGGACTACGAGCCAGGAACAGGCAGTAAACAGCTGTTTCCTCAGATGCACCTGGAGACCTGCGGTGAACCTCTGTCCTCGGTGAGGACCACTGTGGAGCTGCAGACCAGCCACATCGGGAAGGGCTGTGACCGGGAGACGTACTCTGAGAAATCTCTGCAGAAACTTTGTGGTCGGTTTGAGGATTTATTTATTTATTTATTTATTTATTGGGGGAGGGGTTAATTTACAACATTGTGATTATTGCTGTGTGACCAGAATAAAGCTTCAGGTAGACAGATTTTTGGAGATTTTGCCACATTTGGTTCTCGAGGTAATTGTGGATTTGTGATGCATTGCTGATCAAAGACTTCTGACGGAGGCAGCAGCCTAAAAGTTCAGCATTAAATCTGAACTGAATTTCTGCAAAAAACATCACTGCTGTCCAAGCAGTGAGTACCAGGGTCAGACAAGGCCTGAGGTTCTTTTCTGTGCTCTTTTTAAATGAACATCTAAAAGCTCCCAGTCTGTTACATTCTTATCTCCACTTGTGTCCCTGGTATATCCCTGCGCTAAATGAAGGCACCAGTACAGCAAGTTAAAGCTGTGTCACTAATGATGTGACAGAGCGAGGGCATTAGTCGCCCTAGATGTAGCAACGCTTTCTCCTCAGTGACTGATGAGCAGCCGAGTTGGTCAGTCAGTCCCTAGAGCACCAACAAAGCACCCGGCACCCCCTCCCCACCCACACCGCACTGCCAGCAGGGGGGCTGGAGTCATCGACTTTGACTAACGGCCTTCACAAGCCACATTCCAGCTCATCTGAATGCATAACAGCCCCCATCCACGCCTCCCCCGGCTCCCAGTCCATGCATGGTTTACCACTAAAGAGACATTTTCAGGGACCTCATAATCGTTATCTGATAGCAAATAGAATAAATTGTAATTGCTTTTTTAAAGCACAATCAATTTGAGATAATGTACAGAGAAACTGGGCAAAGAGGCGGCTGCAGCTGGATGCTGGAGGAGTCGATTTGTTTTTATTTACTAAGGGGATTTAATTACTTGAGTCAAAGCGTTGGTGGCACCATGAATACGCAGTGGAGAGAAACAGACCTTTAGAGATGGAAGGGGAAAAACATCAATTATTGTGCAAATGTTGTGATTTGGGTACATTGCATTTGTCTGCTTGTACAAGAGAATCATGGCGGATTCTCACTGTTTCTGTCATTTCGATTTGCTGCCACCCACGACCGGGAGCAAATGACTCAAACATGTAGTTTAATTGGGTAGAATGTATTTTTCACTGACACTTAAAGAAGGCAAAAATGGATTGGTGAGAGCATGTCAGATATGCCAAAATGAGCAATGTGGCCAAAATAAGGTTTGTTAAAGATACAGCATAAAAACAAAGATGGCTCATAACTCAGAATGAGGTTATTGTGTAAGCAGCGGATGATGGAGATGTTTGTAAAGGGAAAAGGGAATGACTCAATACAAAGCAGTAATGGTTGGTCATTTATAGACAATGACTCATCTCTTATATCTAAAGTTATTTCTGTTTACCGTGAATCAATACTTGCATCCTGCATCCTACTCACCCCATTGATTAATTATTAAGCTTTGGCTTCTGCTGTCCTCACAAATCATAGCCAGGAGGGCTATATATGTACACAGTAAATGTGCCATGATTATTATTGACATGTCTTCTGTCACTCTTTTTGTTTGTTCCCATTGCACTGATCCCCAGGAGCCACATCTGGCAGCACTGACCTTCTTCCAGCCCCCAGCCCAACCACGAACTGGACGGCCTCTCTGGTGTCTGACAGCGGGAGGGACAGTGACTTGATCTTCAGATTTGATGGTCGTCAGGCCGCTAAAATCCCAGACAGGGTGGTTCCCCAAAATCTAACAGACCATTTCACCATTGCAACGTGGATGAAGCATGGGCCCAGCCCCGGGCTCAGAGCCGAGAAGGAGACATTACTTTGTAACTCGGATAAAACCGGTGAGTCATTTGTCATTTCAGAACTTTCCTGTTTGCGAATCCCACGAGAGTTCCAAAATAAACAATGGATTGATTTTCCCCGTCTAGGTTATTTGTCTGTGACACACATCTCCACAGACATCCAAAGTCAGTCCAGTTTTAGTAAAGACAAAAAAAGTATGAAATCTTGGCTAAGTGCTGTGTGTGGTTAAAGGGATAGTTCTGCTTTTTTTTTTCTTCTGAAAATGAAACTTTAGTACTGAAGCACATCTGCTGGAGCATTACATCTGGACTTTTACACATTCATTTTCATAAAACATTTCCACTGAAGGACATCCATGTTAAAAATGTTTGTGAGTAGCAGCTGTCAAAAAGTGTTCTATTCATTAGAACAAAAAATTAAATGGAATAAGGAGCTAAGAAAAGCCTTGTTGAATGACTAAGGAAAACACTGAAAAGCTCTGTTCTTTTTAGTAAAGACATGAAGCATCAGACTGAGGCTGTGTGAACACTGCAGGTCTTAATGTTCAATTCTGACTCTTTGCTGAGATTTGATTTTTTTTCCTTTTTTTGGTGGTGATGGGTGGTGTTTACAATATAATTTAGTGCAGAAGTAGATGTGACGTCACACAGTCCATTTACGATACAACCACTCAAGTTTAGTGTGAACAGATTTGTCTCCTCGATACTAATTTAACTCCAAGCCTCGGTTTCTTTCCACTAACTAGTTCCATCATTCAAAGTATCTCCAAAGTTTACTACATCCAAAGTTTACATTTGATTTTCTCACTTTCTGCCTACTCCGGCACAGAATTGTGTCACCTGTCACACTTCTGGAACATGACCATTCAGACTGAGGTTGCTTCGAAAGATATCAGATGTGGGCCTGATTTAGGACCACATTTGAAAATGTCCTTGGTTTGATTTAAAAACAAACAAACAAACAGATAAAAAGGTCAGATTTGTGATTGTGATTTTCAGCCAGAAAATAAAACAGACTTGGCTCACATAACGGCTAAAATGTCAGATTTACATCTACTTTTGCCCGCACTGTGAACACAACCTGAATCTACCTAAAATAACTTGTGGTTCAGTTAAAACTGGATGCCATCAGAAACAGCTTTTTGGCTTTAAAACTATTTCATTCTTTGTGTGACCTCAAGTGACTCTGGGAACATTCAGGAAATTAAAGCAAGCCTGACAAAATCGCATATTTTAGTTTTAGCTCACGTTCAATTACCCAGTTCCTGTGAGTATGTTTTGTCACCTGTCGCCGAGGCAGGGGACAAAAAATACTCTCCATCCATCCATCTGTGTATCTGTTACAATTTCAAAAAGCTGTAACTTTCACATAGAAAGACTAAAATACACCAAACTAGGTATGAGTCATCCATGTTGCAAATCTGACTGTACCATGTGGTCATTTGACATCATCAAAGCCCCAACCTCTCACAACAGGAATTTACAGTACCTTTTTTTGGCTTGGAAGGCTCCATCTCTGACCCTCTTGACCTAATCAGCAACATATTTTGTCAGAACACAGAAAGAACTTGATCTCACTTGATTTCAAGCACAAAGACATTTTGGTGAAAGGCGTGGTCATGGCGGTGCAGCGAAGTCAGACATCAAATCGGTGACAGACGTTTGGCTCTAAATTTCACATATTTCAGCCAATCTGCACCAAATTCACTATGGTCAAACCTAATTAACCCACTACAGGAATGCAGTCCAATTTTGAGGGGCGTGGCTTAATTAAACCTCACAGCTTTGACCTACGTTTGGCTCTAACTTCCAAATATATCAGCCAATCAACACGCAATTTGCTATGGTTGATCCTAATCCACCCCACTACAAGAATGCAGTCCAATTTTTGGAGGGCGTGGCCTAATTTGACATCATGCCATTGACTCACGTTTGGCTCTAACTTGCAAACATTTCAGCCAATCAGCACGCAATTCACTTTGGTCGATCCTAATTACCCCACTACAGGAATGCAGCCCAATTTTGAGGGGTGTGGCCTAATTAAATATCACGCCGTTGAATTACATTTGGCTCTAACTTGCAAACATTTCAGCCAATCAGCATGCATTTCAATATGGTTGATCATAATCCACCCCACTACAGGAATGCAGTCCAATTTCTGGGGTGTGTGGCCTAATTCCTCCACATCAACCCCCACAATTATTTTAAAAATTAGCCCCAAGCCATGCTTGGACCTGGAATCATGACATTTGTTTACACGTCTCAGGACCAATAAATAAATAAATAAATAAATAAATAAGTAAATAAATAAAGTCTTTTGGCATGGTCCAGTCCCCACTCGGAGTCGGTCATTTTGGATGAAATCTATTTGATGTTAATGCTCATATATAACAGGAACATTTTTTTTATGGTTTAGTGTGTAAAATCCATGGGAATTACAAGTTGTTTAGCATTCACCTTATGCCATACACATTTTTCTGTATATTTCTGCATGTTTTTTATATTCCCTCATGTTAAATTGTGTGCTTTTATTTTTATCATTGTTATAGTTACGAGTGTTTTAGAATGCAAATGATGCAAAAGATATTGGTGTCCACATTCATCCATGTCTAAATACTGTCTGTGACTGAATCAAACCCACAGTAATTATGTTTTATTTGAGCCATGGACACTCAGATCAAAGGATTTGCCAAAAAAAAATTACACACAACATCAAAGATGCAAGGCAGAACAAAATTGCTGTTAAGAACACTCCGTTCGGGAGAAAGACACACATAACAAACAAGGGGGTGAACGGATGATCAGGTCTTGTGCAAACACGGTCACGCAGTTTTTGCAGTTTGGAAAAAAAAACACAATAGGATAGGTGAGTTTAAAAAAAGTTCCTCTGATCCTATATTTTCTCATAAACACACAAATATAGCTTGCTAAAGCAGAAAGGCAACTTAGGAGGAGGGAGGTATGGGGGTGGGCTAGGAATAAAATACATGGTACAGGGTGGGATGCAGCGGAGCCGGTGACGTTTCAGGTTAATACTCCATGGTTGAACCAATCCAAGACCCGCCAGAGTCCAAGACCAGGTCTAATTATCTCAAGCTCAGTTCACCAGAGTTCAGTTCTCTGTCACCACCATGGCTGGTCCACCCGCAGATGATACAGGGGAGGGAATGGGTGAATCGAGCCTTTGTTCATGTGTCATCCAGGGAAGTTTGATAACTGCCAACTGCCCAAGGCCAGCAGCTGCTGGGATCCGAAAGATAAACATAATTGTTTTGGGACAAGCAGTCTTGAATTTACTGCTGCTTTACAGTCTTAACTGCATCTCTGTGATAGCGAATAAAGCCGAATGTTCCAAATTTCATCACCTCCTCACCTCTCTTTCCATCTGAAACTTCACCCAGGTGTAACCTACATCTCACGGGCATGCTGCTGAACTGTGATTCTCGTCAGAATCACATCCAGTTTGCGACTTATCTCCCCAACATCTGAGTCTGTGCGTTTCCAGTACGGGAGATTCCATCCAAGGTTCCTGACAGCTTCTCACAGGCCCAGACTGCTGTCAGGATCACTTTCATTTTCCGATAAGCCAGAACTCCTCCACAGCCTGTCAGCAGGAATCCAGTTATCAAAAATCCAAATATGTACAAATCTTCGACATCCTCAATGGAAAGTGGAGCCAAACAGATTAGATTTCAAGCCCCCCAGGAACCAGTGGCCCAACCAGCACTGGGACAGCTACGCTTCCCTTGTTCCAATCTCAATGTTGACAAAATTGGGTCAAATGTGTTCAGAGACCAGTTGACCAAATCCATAATTCCTTTTGTTTTCAGATGATAGGTAGAAGAAAGGCTTGAAAAAGCTGTGAAGCAGGATAGGAGGGATGGGTTTGGGAGACAGAGCAAAAAGTGTCCGACTCCTCTGAAGGCCAAAGCAGAAAAAAAACAATTAATGTTTACTCGTGTTCCCTGTTTCATTCAATCCCAAAAACACACATCTAGAAAATTACAAGCATGGATTGTTCAAATTCTTCAGAGATGAGAGACATTGGTGTATACTGCTCATTTGCTCCATATAATAACTCAGCTGCTCTAAGTAACCTCTGTCTGAAAAGGCTCAGACCTTAAGGAAACCCAGTGCTGAGGCAACATCGGGGACATTTCTAAAGCACAGCGTGCCTCATCTTCTGGAGTCAAAGGCATTTTTTAAAAGTTACTAGGATCAGTTCTGGCTTCCTAAGAACTTTTGGAACAATAGCAAGTCTGAAAAACTGCAGGAGAGAAGAATGAAAAATGAGACAGTAGATACAAAGATTAGTTTTATAGTTTTATCCTCAAATTGCCAAATTTGATTTAAATACCAAATTTCACAGATGTTTGATCTGAGCAGCACTGCTTTTGTAACAGAATATTTTATATTATCTGAAATCCATCTCAAGACATCAGTAAATGTTACCATCAAAAATACCCACTGTAGTGAGTTTTAACGTTAACTCATGTCTGTAGGATTTTTTTTGGTCTATTTTATAAATGATGATTTTAGGATGAATTGTTACTTTGAAAATGACAGAAATTAATGACGCCCCGACCTAACAAAGCCAGCAGCAGTCTCAGGTTCTTGTTTTATTAATTCCAGTAAAAATAGTGATAAGTCTCTGACAGCTGACCTCATTCAGAAAAGTGCAGCTGTCCCGATTTTCTTTAGTTCATGAAGCCGGATGTCATACTAACTTTACCTGACAGGTGTGAGTAGGTGTGGTGATTTAGTCCCTGGTGCCTACTCATCTGTCTTCCTTCTGCAGAGATGAATCGACATCACTATTCGCTCTATGTCCATAATTGCCGCCTGGTGTTCCTGCTGAGGAGAGACTTCACACAGGTGGACACCTTCAGGCCGGCAGAGTTCCACTGGAAACTGGAGCAGGTAAGGCACTGAGCTAAAAACACCAATGACAGACAGAAAGCCCTGTGTATCCTCAACTACCTTTTGGTTAAAAGAAAAATAGGGCACGGATATGAAGCTTGTATCCTGGATTAAACATTTTAGACAGTCATTTTTGACAGTCAAAGCTTTGCTTTGTTTAGATAAATCCACATTGATCTGCATTTTATTCCAAATGTAGCACTACATCTCACAGGAAGTGTTTTTTCCCCAGTTCTAAACATGACATTGGAAGATTTTTTTTATTGCGTTTTACACCAATACCTGTATTTGGAGATTATAAATTGATCTAAGGTTTGATTACTATGTAAGCTGTGCAAGGTTAGATCATGGAGACATAAATAAGCAGGCACACTCAGCCAACAGCTCAGCTGACATCATTATTCATAACTTTGAGCTGTACTACTATAGGCAGTTGCCAAAGATCACTAGCATAAGCAAAAAGGTTGTAAAAGTTTAATTTATAGACTAAAAATAATTCCCATCTATAATTAAAAGACTGAAATTGATGTTCATTATCATGCTACACACTGCTCTGTGTTGGTTGTGTAGAAACATTATTGTGCATTTTGTAGAATATAAAATACATTTTTGAATGAGCATCATCTCCATTTTTGTGAAACACATCAGTATAAGGACATAGTAGATGCTATATTGGAATTCAGAAGTTAAAGCCAGAGACTGTAGTGTCCCCACAAGATGGTCTCGGTCCATATATAAGCCCCACCATTCCACTTAAACAAGACATTGAAAAACATGCACCTCAGATAATTTTAAGCATTTTTGGCATCAGGTGCAGACATTGGGCCTCAAGCAAGAACCGTTCGTACGCACAGATTTGTTCTTAAATTGTGCGTACGAGTGATTTAGGAGAATTTGTGACGTTCACCAGTGTTTTCGTATTCTAATATTTTTTTTCAGATACGAACAAAATTCATGAGTGGTCCAGATTACGAGCAGTCAGTCTGCTGTTCTCCAGATGGATTTTCCTCCCTAATAACTTTATATTTCATTAGATTGAAGATATTTTGAGTTGAAAATAAATTACATTCCACAATTATGTTGCCAATAGGCTATTCTGCTTGAATTGGAGTTATAATTTTAAATGTAATAATTTAGACTAACAATATAAATTGTCCGGCCGGCCGGCTTATCCAGGATCGGGTCGCGGGGACAGCAGCAGAGAGACCCCGCTCTCCCCAGTGACACCTTCCAGCTCATCCTGGGGGATTCCGAGACTTTCCTAGGCCAGAGGGGATACATAATCCCTCCAGCAACTCCTGGATTTTCTCCAAAGTGCCAGACATATTTTAAAACATTTTAAAATGCTTATTTCAGAACCGCAACTGAGACCACTTGAGACTGAAAATGATTTAACACAGTTGTTTATACTTTTAGCAGCTCTTTTTATTCCACAGCTGACCTGCTAAAAATGACAGATTTTCTTTTCTGGATCTTTGACAGGTCTTCAATCTTTGAACTCGTAAAGTTCTTCTTTTTAATTATCGCTGTCATTTTTCATGAATGGACACTTCCTTGG
>NW_013953198.1:62267-73804 GCF_001266775.1 Austrofundulus limnaeus
ATTCCAGTGAAATATATTTATGTTTGTGGTTGTAATGTGACAAAATATGGAAAAGTTCAAGGGGTATGAATACTTTTGCAAACCACTGTATACCAGTTAGACTCTGTTGCTACCTTGGTTGGTGGCTCAGAGGTGTAACAGTAGTGGAGATAACTTTAGTTCTCAATGCTCCCTCATCCTGTTATGAATTACACTGAGGTTGGTAAGAAGGCATCTCAGACGTGACTTGTAGTGTTTTGTTGAAGGAGTTAAAGTCTCAAATGTAATAATTTATAATGCACCAGAAGTGTGTGGTTGTGTATTTCCCTGCAGAGACACTGCCCTCTGTTTTTATCTTTCTTGATTTTTTTTCTTTTTTTTTTTACTTTGCTGCATTTAGATCTTTTTTTTTTTTTACCTGCAACCTTTGGGTTCATTGTGTGCTTTTGTTTGCAACACTGCACTGGGTTTGAGGAATATAAAAATGAGTTTCAGCTCCAAACGTAGGATCTTCAGTCTGTGTTTAAAAAAAGAAAAGCTGGAAGTTTGTTTGTGATCAGGTCATGCCAAGCTATAAATTCAGCAAAATGTGGTATCCTTCACTGACAATTGTGCAATATGACACCTTATTGCAAGGCCAGGCTGAGCTGTGGACATAGTAATTTGTGCCTTACAATGTGACCATGAGATAATCAATAAATAAATCTCTTTTGTTCGGTGTGGTTAAATTTTTCCTGATGACTAGCCTTCCAACATAGTTTTCCAACACAGAAATACTCATCAAGGCATACTTTCTACTGGAAAGAACAACAGAACAAAAAATGCAAAATTATTGACAGTAATGTCTGACTGCACACAAGCACATGTGGAGTAAAAACAGCAAAGAAAGAAAAGATGGTGAATATAAAACCTAGTTCAAGATTTCCTAGGACAACTCTTAACCTTGAACATAATTAAATTGTAAAGTCTTAAGCCTGTTTTTAAAAGTAGACAGGATGTATGTCTCATCAAATAGTAACTAGAACTGACTCTACCCTAAACAAGTGATGGTAAAATACTTCTGATACACTAGAACCTCTGGTTGCTCTCATCCCACAGAGTAGTGAAAATGTTCAATTTGGATCCATATTGACGACAGATGACAGATTCAGTAGCTAAACATGTGTCTGTATCATGGACTAGTAATGAGGATATTCATAATCACAATCATTCATTACCAGTTTGGTTGGTTGATTTTTGAATTCAGCAGTGCATGTCTGCTGAACATACTTGGGCAGTGGTGGAGTTTAATATCCCACAGCTTCACTGATCTAATCATCTGCTGGTGAGTGCATCAGTGGGGGTGGGGACAATGTCACAGTAGTCGTAAAGTACTCTTGCTGTAGGTCAGAGGAGCCCAAAGTGGGGCCCGCGGGCCAAATTTGGCCCGCCAAGCCATTTGATTTGGCCCACCAACAGTTGCCAAAGTTACAAGGTTGTAACCTGTTATCCTATGTAGAAACACAGTATTTCCATTGGTCAAATGACTACAGTATATAAAAGGACTGTAGTGAAGGTAGTTTTCATTCATGATGCTGACATATCTTTGATTTATTAGCATTAAACATGAAACGACAACAAGAAATATTTAGATTTAACCCCACATGTAGATTTTCACACTTTATAAGGCCACAAAAACTCATATTTTATCAATTCATAAAATGTCCCATGAGCCTTTGCTACTTGAGCATATGGCAGACTTTCTCCAAGTGCACAGACTAAAACAAAAGAGGGCCATTGCACAGCTTAATCATTAAAAATAAAGGGCTTTACTTTAAAAATTATTTGTATTTCATGTATAACTGTTAAATGTATAACTGCATTTGGCCCGTAGACCCGGATAGATTTTCATTTTGGCCCCCTCGGAGAAAATGTTTGGGCACCCCTGCTGTAGGTGATTGTGTTGAAGCACTGTGAAATAATTTCATTGGTTAAATTTTAGGAAGTCTTGTGTTGTGTGGATCATCTTCAGATCAGAAAGCTGTAGCCGTGTAAGAAGCTCCAAAAATCCTAAACCTGAATATATGTTTTTGTACTATAACTTATACTGTTGGTAACAATTTAGTTTAGGAAACTAAACAACATACAAATTAACAGCACATTTACTTTTGATTTTACATTTAATAATCACATATACAGTATGACTTACATACATCTAGTCTTGTGTTTATCTACAAGGCTAGAACAGCATGTGCTTGACATGAATAGGACCCAACAAAGACAGTTTTCAGACACCATGTACAGCATTCAGAGTAAAAATATGTTTAAAAGCACATGTTAAGTGAAAAATACATGCCCTAGTAGTAGTAGTATAAATTTATAGGAGTATAGTATAACATCTAATTTAAGCAACTCACTTTAGCTAAAATACTGAACATCTTTTGCCAATTAAAAAGTGTTCAAGCTCCTGATGAGTAAGTGCATGGTGCAAAGTATGAATAGACATGAATAGAAACAGAAAATGATGATTTGCAAATAGTTTTCAACCTATATGTAACTGAATACACTACAAAGACAAGCTATTTAAACAGATAAACTTTGTTAGTTAGTTTATTTATTTATTATTTTGCAAATATTCTCTAATTTTTAATTTAATGCCTTCAAAATGTTCCAAAAAAAAAAAGCTGGGACAGTGTCATGTTTACCGCTATGTTATATCACTTTTTCTTTTAACAACACTCAATAAGCGTTTGGGAATTGAGGACACTAATAGTTGAAGCTTTGTAGGTGGAACTCTTTCCCATTCTTACTTGATATACAAGTTCAGGTTTTCAACAGTCCGGGGTCCCTTGTCATATTTTGCGCTTCAGATATGGACTTGTCAGACCACAGGACACTTTTCCACTTTGTGTCAGTCCATCTCTGATGAGCTCATTCTCAGAGAAGTCGGCAGCATTTCTTGGTGTTGTTGGGTTTGGCTTTGTATGGTAGAGTTTGAACTTGCACTTGTAGATGTACAGTAGTGACAAACTGTGTTCATTGACAGAGGTTTTCTGAAGTGTAATGCAATGCTACCTGAGGGTTCGAAGATCACAGGCATTCAATGTTGATTTTCAGCCTTGCCTTGTATCTGCAGAGGTTTGTCCTGATTCTATGAATTTTTTTGTTGATGTTATGGACTATAAATTATGAACTCCTTGCAATTGTACATTGAGAAACTTTGTTCTTGAACTGTTGACCTGTTTGCTCATGTAGTTCATAAATTGGTGAAACTCACCCCATCCTTGTTTGTAAATGACTGAACGTTTAAGGGATGCTCTCTTTATACCCAATCCTGACACTCACCTGTTTCCAATTAACCTGTTCACCTGAACATTGCTCAGATTTTGTAGTATTTTGTTCCCCCTGTCAGCCTTTTTGTTGCAGGCATCAGATTCAAATTGAGAGAATTGAATATAAGTTGAAAATGATTTTCAAATAATCATGCTCTGTTTTATTATGTTTTACACCATGTTCCAACTCCTTTGTAATTGGGGTTGTAAGATCATAAGCAAAAATTTATTTTTGGTTTAACCTTTCTGCTGGTGTCCTACAACTGGAGTCTGAGTGTCATGTCGTTTCAGTTCCCACAGATGTGCACCATTGTTACAGCTGCCATTAAAGGTGCCACAACCACTTAGGTCGCTTTATATGCAAACTTTCATTGGCAGATGGTGGACTAAAAGCATTCTGAAACATCTAACACCCCCCGCCTTTAAATGTTTTAGCAAAATTTGTTACCATCTGCAGCTACTAAGAAATGCATCCAAAAAGCTGCCCCACACCACCACCACACACACACTCTCCTCTTTTCTCTCCTTTTTGTTGACACATGTGACCACATTATTTCCTCTCTCCTTCTACTCTAGAAAGCACTCTCCAAACTGTCATCAAAACGCAGTTCAGGTAGCATCCTCTTGAGCAATATTGCCGCACCATTTCCCCTTTGAAGCCTGTGAGATGAAGTCACCCACTAGGGTCTCAGATCCCAGATGGGCCTGAGATCTCTTTGAAATGCTGAACAGCAAAAAGCGCTAGCACATGAAGGAGGATAGTCTAAATGTCACTGGAATCAGAGTTTGTACGTGCCGGTGTACAGAGTTGTGTTAAACCATGCAGCCAAGAAATTTTACCAGATCAAGAAAACAAACAGACATTAAGATTCAGCTGATAGATGCATTAAAGATTAAAAAGCTGCATCTGGAATGAACTCGATGTGTGTAATGTATTCTGGCAAAATCTTAAAAATTTTACCAAGACATCATGCAACACAATGCAAATAATTTACTCCTGCTGCCCTTGAGTCAAAATGAGACCTCAGCTTGAAAAACGCACTTCTAAAACTGGGGCATCGTAGGTTATTTTGACCCAAGGGCAGCAGGTGTGTTAGAAGTCCCCAGACATCCCAACTGGTTAATCAAAGTCAATCCCATTAGTTTTATTCTCATCTGCAGTACTGTCAAACCACAGTCAGTTTATTCCACCTGACTGCTCCCAGCAGCATCTCAGCAGATCGGCATGCTGTGTCTGCACGAAGCAGCTGTGTGGAATGATTATCAATGGACCAGATGTAGTGCCTCACACACGCGCCCGCATAACAGAGAAAATGAATTGCATTGATTGGAACTCCCATCTGCTCCGCTAGCATGGTGTTAATAAGCAGGCAGCAGAGCGATCCTCATTAGGGAGGGAGGTTACCCAAGGCTAAGTGTTCAAAGGCTGTCCCAGGTTGGATCAGAGGAGCAGAGAAGAGACAAAGCGCAGACTGATGACTACTGTCACAGCTTAGCACAAAACCTGAAGCAGAGAAAAAAAGGAGAGAGAGAGAGGCAGACAGACAGATTTGGCTGAGATGGTGCAATCAAACTCAGTGAGGCAGGCGTTGTGGTCAAGCATGTTGAAGAGCCTTCCAGCCAAGCGTTTTTCACAAGAGGTTTCCCAAGTGAAAAACTAAAGCTTCTCAATTAATATTAAGTAAGCAAAAAAACTATGCATGCTTAAATTCAGATTCCAGGAATTAATACAAAATATACAAATATTTTTGCACAATAACTTAAAAAATGAAGGCAACCATGTCATTTTGTTAGAGCAATTTCAAAAAGATTTCGCTGGGTTGCCCAATTATCTCCCGTAAATCCCAATGTGGAGCTGAAATATTTGGAAGAGACTCTGAAGAGAGCAGTCCCACCGCTCTTATATCAAATCCAACTGAAGTGGTTCTTAACCTGATCATTATCGCTTTTGGGTGCCTATCTTTAGAGGTTAGCGGGACGTTCAGGCAGGACCTAGGCCCTAGAGCCATTACAGGACAAAAAAGTGGGAAGAGAGAGCTCAGCTCAACAGGGGCCCATTGGGGAGCCCTTAAAAAAGAGAAAAGTAGTTGTTGGAGTCTGGGAAGATAAACCTTCATGGCTCCCCATTGATATGGCGCCCCTGCAGTTTCAAGAGTCTACACAACACATAGTAGCAAACTGTAAATCAAACACCAAATAATGCTGAAATACAGACTGCTGGACTCCAAATGATCTCAAAATGCTAAAAGAGGACATTTGATTTTATTTTTTGAAGATAGTAAGTTATCATTTTAAAAATTCTAACACAAGAACATTGCCAAATAAGATGAAATTAATTTTTATCATAAAATGTATAAAACTATTTGTATAGTCAAGATTAAAGAAGAATACACAAATTTATTGTGTGTATGGTATGATTAAATGTAATTAATGAATGGTATGATTAAAAAAATAAAAAATAGATAAAAAGTCAACATAAAAGCAACAATGTTGTTTACAATACTGTTCAAACAGTAGTAAGATTCAAAAGGAAAAAAAATTGTACAGGTCCTCTGGACGGGTTCTTCTTTAATGAAACGTTTCGTCTCTCTTCCAAGAGACTTCTTCAGTCTGAGAGTTTCAGGCAAAATTCAGGCTTTTGAGTCCTGCCTCCAGGTGACTGATACTGACATCACATGACCATCGTTCACAGGTGACTGATAACTCACATCACATGGCTATCGTTCATAGGTGACTGATACATCCTCATCATCATTCTTGATAGGGAGGAACGTTGGTTTGAGAGAGTGAAAGAAGCCATTTTTGTAAAGAAAGACCGTCCATCATTAAACAGAGGTGGGGGCCTCCGTTTTCAGCTGTCCCCCTCCTACAGCGCTGCCATTGGCAGTATCACTCCACCCCCTGTTAACAATGGGTATTAATTAGGTGCGAACGATAGCCATGTGATGTGAGTATCAGTCACCTGTGAACGATAGCCATGTGATGTGAGTATGAGTCACCTGGAGGCAGGACTCAAAAGCCTGAATTTTGCCTGAAACTCTCAGACTGAAGAAGTCTCTTGGAAGAGAGACGAAACGTTTCATTAAAGAAGAACCCGTCCAGAGGACCTATACAATTTTTTTTCCTTTTGATTTTTTACCTGGATTACTGAGATGCATCAGGACAGTAGTAAGATTCATCTGTTTTATCATCTTACTGAAATACAAATAGAAAAAAAGGTTCATGCTGTTGTTGTTTTTTTCATCACAGAAAATAAAACATAATAAAAAATATTTTTATTATATATTTTTTATATTATCATTTTTTTACACAGCAGAACCATCACTTTGATGGTGCAAAACACAAGTCATTGTGAAATAAACAAGAAATAAAAAAAGACAGAAAACTGAACTGCATGATTTTTCCACCACCTCATATCACCTCTTTCGCGCGTTAAATTTGGATGAACCCACTTGTGAATGACAATCTTTAAATCATTCTAGAGATTCTCAGTTGAATTGAGGCTTTGACTTAGACTGGATTGTTTCAAGACATTTAATCAGTTCTCTTTAAACCACTATATTGTTTTATCATAGTGTTTAGGATTATTGTCCAGCTGGGAAGGGAAGCTCTGTCCCAGTCTCTGACAAAACTCTAACAGGTTTCCCTTGTCTGACATTTTAATCTAATTGTCTTTTCTTAAACTCTAACTACATTGTTGCTTCTCTGCCAATATAAAACATCCCCACGGCTTGATTTTGCCCCCACTATACTTCATTTTGGGGTTGATGTGCACATGGCATGATACTGTCCTTAATGACCAACATACATATTTGGAAAGTCTCCAGTATACTTTTTAAACAAATTGGTCTGCTTTTTTAGGCTATAGCTTTGTTCAGGTTACTCTTGAAGCCCAGCTTTGTTCAATGTGAAGTTCATAGTGGTCCAATGAACAAAGGCTCCCATCTCTGCAGAATAACTGCTCAGCTACATCAGGGTTATCTTTGACTTCTTGTTTGCTTCTCTGATTAATGCCCTTGCTCGATCTGTGAAATCTGTGGTATGTTCTTTTCATGTTAAAAATCATAAGTTTAATGGTGCTTTGTTGAAGGTTTGTGGTCTAGAACCCTGATCAGTACTTCTCTACACATTTTTGGCCTGTGTCAATAGTTCATTTGTCTTCTTGCTGTTGCTTGTTTAGTGGAACTCCTTAGTACTTAGAGGTGTTGCACTGGTCTGGGATCTATCAAAACAGACTAATGCTTGGTTTTCACCTAAATGGATCTTTGTACTAACTAAATATGTAGCAACTGAAGGTAATGACTTGGCTTTTTACCCTCCTGACTTTAACCCTGTTTAACTGTCCAGAGGATCCATTTTAAAGCTGAAGTCTCGTGGGTCATTTTGATCCAAGGGTAGCACGAGGGTTAAGGCAAAGGTAATGAATACAATCACATACCACTTTTCATTTAGTATGTATAATTTTTAGAATTTCTTTAAAAAAAGTTTTGTTTGTTTTTTTGCCCTTATTTATCTTTTAATTTAGCAATTAAATTGTGACTATTTTTATTATCATCATCATCATAATTATCATCATCATTATTATTGACTGTAAGAAATAATAAATATACTTTATCATTCATTGAAGTCAATTTTTCAACCAGCTTAAGTCTAAGTTACAGACTGACTTCAGGTCTGGTTTAGATCATTGTTATTTACNGAATAAACTCTTCGCTTTTAATTTTTAACCATTTCTGTTTGTAATTTCTGATGAAAGTTATCTTTGTTTATAAATTGGTTGAATAAATTTGATGATTTGTATGTCATTTTTATCATTCAATCTTCACAATTTCCAAAAGTTTTAAAATATTCTAGATTTAAACCTTAATGTATAGCAGCAACTTGTATAATTATTTTTGAACATTAAAAAAAATGAAAACCTGTTGTAACGGACAGATCTCTGCTAGCTGCTCTGTAATCACTGAGGAAACTCTCAGTAAGCAGCAAATATGTTTTTCTAAAATGTAACTTTCCTCAAAATTTGGCAACCACAGTAACTAAGTGCTGCATCATATTTACGTATGGACGACTTTCCGAAACAGCTCATTTTTCAAGTAACAACAAATGAAGATTCCCCCTCTTGTTGTTTTTCTCCTCTCAGATATGTGATAAGGAGTGGCATTACTATGTCATCAATGTGGAGTTCCCGGTGGTGACGCTCTACGTGGACGGAGTCACCTACGACCCCTACCTCGTGACGGATGACTGGCCCATCCACCCATCACAGATTGACATGCAGCTCACAGTCGGTGCCTGCTGGCAAGGTGAGCAGATAGAGCCGATGATAAAAAAGTGTCATCCAGATAATCAGTTTATGTTTAAACATAATTGCCTTGTGGGAAATTGAAAACTGAGCAAAACTAAAACAAAAATGTTCTCATAAAAGTTAATGAGGTTTGATGGATTTGAAAGATTCAGCTGCTTCCACACAATTCAGAAACATTTTGGTAATAATAACAATGCTGAAGTGTTACATCTAAGGAAGTCAATGAGTTGTAAATCATGTTCGTTGGCCTTGAATGAACAGTGTAATTAAAAAAAGCACTTAGTCTGTCTTTAGACAAACGACTGACCCGGTCTGAATAAAGGCGTGCTATTAAACTGTCCTCTAAACTGATAGCTGCCACTAATTGCACACGGATGAAAGAAAAGGGACTGTTTCACTCTGTACTCCCCGCCGTTGATTTGACAGCCCAAATGAGAGTGCTCAATGATGCTTTGCCTCAGATAAAGAAATCTCTCTGTGTGAGGGCATGGATGGGTCATCTTTTGTCGCTTTCATCGGTGAGGAAGTCCAACCCAGCCCTCTCCTCTTCACTGCCCTCCCATTTCTTTCATTGAATACTACACTACATGCTTTTGGGAGGAGGAAAAGGGTCTTCACTTGTAAAGGGAACTAAAAGACTATTTTAGCTGTGGGGTGGGAGCTTCTACAATTGGGGCTAAGCCTCAGTTAAGAGTCATAAAGGCAATACTGACATCTTAACATAAGCCATTAGGCACTGCAGATTGCTTTTTCAAAGTGCTAAGCTGTGAGTGTCTACAATATTGATTACAAAGATGAGCTCATTTGTTATCCGACTTCTGAAGCTTCAGCCTAAAACCTGAATTCAGAAGCGAGGACACACTTGCAGAGCTGCAAGAGTGATTATCTTTGCATGCTTGTTGCCTAATAGTTGGGCTGACGGGGAATCATTCAGCTGCTGATTTAAAGTTCACACAGGAATCGACATGATGGGGTGTGATGGCAGTGTAAATAAAAGATTTGTCAACTCTAAATAGTACAGAGATAAAATGTTGTGGTTAATTCAATTTAATGATTCAATTCCATGGTTCATGGCCCTCAAATGGCTCGTCAACACCGTCTAATGGGAACAGATTCTGCTCTGACCACAGCAAATGAATTTAATCAGGAATTATTATGTTTTATGTATTTATCTATCCAAAGAACCATTCTGGTGTAATGTGACAAGATTTTATGGCATCAGTCAGTCTGTAAAATTTGTAATTAAACCAGCTTGAAACAGCTGCTAACACAGGAGAACCAGTGGAGGGACCACAGAGCATAGTTACAATAGGAGGGATCCAGCAGCCTTTCACCCATTCTTACAGTATGTTTACATGGACATAAGTAATCAACACAAGTTGCCAATGAGTAAAAATGAGTAAATAAAAAAGTAAATACCCCAGTTGGAATGTTCTTATTTGATTCAGCTCAGTTGGAATGATTTTGTAATCCAAATGAGAGGTGTGGTTAATGCCTATTAGTAATCCGCACGTATTCAAAACACTTATTCTGATAGTGATATTCTGGTTGTGGAAAACTGACCTGACTGCTCATGTGCACTTTTCCACCTGGCTAGATTCTAATATGTCGAGAAAGCAAAAATGGTCGATTAGCAATACAACATTTTTATTAGAAACTTTGAAAGAGCTCAAAATTATTGAATGCCTTCAAAAAGAAAAAAAAATAAGTCCTCTGGATGGGTTCTTCTTTAGTGAAACGTTTCGTCTCTCCTCCAAGAGACTTTTGTAAGCCTATTGTTAGTCAATGGCCCTATTTTGCATCTGACTAACCTGTTTGTCCAGGTGGAGGCAGTGCTTATAAGGCTGAGTTTCAACTGAAACTCATCAGACTGAAGAAAAGTCTTTTGGAGGAGAGACAAAATGTTTCACTAAAGAAGAACCCATCCAGAGGACCTACTTATTTTTTCTTTTTGATTTTTTTTCTACCTGGATTACTGAG
The DNA here is from genome assembly GCF_001266775.1 of Austrofundulus limnaeus. Taxonomy (NCBI): domain Eukaryota; kingdom Metazoa; phylum Chordata; class Actinopteri; order Cyprinodontiformes; family Rivulidae; genus Austrofundulus; species Austrofundulus limnaeus. The sequence continues at coordinate 72,843 of NW_013953198.1, forward strand.
ATGCATCAGGAAATACTGAACGCCTTGATGGTGGAAAGTGTGGGAACACAGTTATTTCAGTGTTTGCCTATTTTAATATTTGTTTATATTCATTAGGAAAGTAGAACTTCTGTGTTTTTTAGGAAAAGTTTACAACTTTGCACAGTTCACTACTTCTCTTCTGAATAAAAGCCCAGTGCATGTAAATGCTTGTCATGACTGGTGTGGAAATATATATTTAACAAGGACAGAAATACTGTATGTGACTGAAAGAATAAAGACACTTTGTAGAATGGTTATTGTAGGTTATTTATTGCAAAAAACAAGAGCACGTGCGCCGCAGCCTTTGTGCGCAGTCAGTTTGTCTGTCAAGCTTTGGCTCTCCTACTTATAGCAATTTCACAAGTTGTAAAGTGTACTTCCACGTGTCATTTTGGAGAAATCGGCAACAAAGTATGAAACACCTCCCCTGCCTGCGAGGGTGCGCTTGCTCCAGAGCGCGACCTTAACTCAGCCTTTAGAATCATATGGATGAGACGATTCCATTGGTCATGACTCTGCTTTGGGTGGACTGGACTGACACGGTCCCGATGGGTCTGCCAGCTCCCTCTGGAAAGCTCCTGTGGAACCCCAGTTCAATCCCTGCTGCTGCATGTGCACGTGGCTACTCGCTGCGTCGTTCTCCCAGAGCGCAGCAGTGCCAAACTAAAAATGATTTTTTCTCCTCAAAACGGCTGATGAGCCACTCGTCATCAGAAAATTCTATCTGTTTATAAATAAAAGCTCTGTGTGTTACACTATTTATTATATCCTCCAGTGAGGCTGAATCTGTTCCTGTTAAATGTATTTTTGGCACAACTTTGCGCATCCTTTATTTAAATGCGTCCATGTGGATGTAATAATTGTTAATCATGTGGATGTAATAATTGTTAATCATGTGGATGTAATAATTGTTAATCATGTGGATGTAATAATTGTTAATC
>NW_013953198.1:73904-89100 GCF_001266775.1 Austrofundulus limnaeus
AGAGATGTAACTATCTGCGATACTGTGGTCACTCTCCATGTAGCATCAATTATGCTAATGCTAGCTGCCTGTCACGTCACGTTCTCTTGTCCTGGCCACACCTCCGCTCTCTAACCCCCCCACTTCCCCACCCACACCCCCTCCCCTACCCACTTTGATGCATTTTTCAAATTTCGCCTTGCGGCGGAGTTATCTTTTCACAGGGGGGTAAGATACACTTAAAATTACACTGATTGTCCTTCATTTTACAGGCATATGGACATATAAAATAATCTCAAGGATTAAAAAAAACAACTCAGCTTCAAATTTACTTTGTGTCTCAGAGGCTGTAGGTCGTAAAATTAAAAACAATAAATAAAGTTAAATAACCATCTGTCAAGTCGTTCTGCCTCTAGAAATAAGTTCCCCACCTGTCCCTGCCCTCCTTTCCCTGCAGCAGCTGTTATCTCCGCCCCACGTTCTGTTTACCCCCACCCACCCCCTTTCACATGTTAATAATACATTTTTTGTGAAAATTACAGATTTTTGAGGCTTAAATTCAGGTAAAAGTCTGAAGAGGTTGACATGTATGTGCAAGGCCTGAAATACAGTTTTTCAAGCCATGTAGATAGATCATGCTTAAAAGAAATAAAATCAGCCTCTGAAAGATATGCATATCCAGCTTTCTGGTAGCAAACACAGAACTCCAAAAGGCTACATTGAAAACTTTGCCCATAAATTTTGAGTTACCAGCTGGTCTCCAACAGCTGGAGCCCAATGAGATACAACCTTTATTTTTATTCTACATCAAAATATATAATTTGCATTCTGGTAGTAGCTCATACTGTATGTTTGTGTGAAAGTGTGTAAATTAACTGATCTAGTCATAGATTTTTTTTTTGTTTTGTTTTGTTTTTTGGATGGGTGGCAATGTTTTTTTTTTTGTTACTTTTTAAAAAGACATACAAATATTATTACAGGATTCAATGACATACAGGAGCAGAGTTGTACAGTAACTAAGTACAAGTACTTTGTTACTGTACTTGAGTAGAATTTTTGGGTATCTGTACTTTACTTGAGTAATTATTTTTCAGCCTACTTTTTACTTCTACTTCTTACTTTTCCACACAATTATCTGTACTTTCTACTCCTTACAATTTTTAAAAAGACAAGAAGTAGAAATTTGTTACTTTTATTTCATTTTTGCTTGTTTTCATTCCAGCTTATTGTAAAAAATAAATACTATCCATAAAAATTGTGCCTCCTAGATGGAGTGAATTTAATTGTGGCTGAATGAGAAGTAAATTGTCAAGGAACCTGGCTGTGCCAACCATTACAAGGTTTGAAAACAGGCCAGCAGAGCCCCCCTTTGACCCCCAACAGAGAGGAGGACGCAACAGAAAGAGAGGCCATAAGAGAGACTGGGATACAGGGATAATGGGCCTGAGAGAAGAGAAACTCAGGAAGAAGAAAGTGAAGGAGTAATGAGTAATAAGTATTAATTTTGCTTGATTTCAATGCTGGCAAATAAATAACAAGTGTGATAATTATACGCTTATTGCAACGTGTGATTTAACTAGTGTACTGTGATAGTTAATGTGTTTTAATGTAAGATGGTGATTTAATAGAAGTGCTGTTGTATGTCTTAAAATGAAGAAGGGTGTGTGTGCTACATTTGGACGGTAAAAAGGACAAACAGTACTTCTGCAAAACAGAACACATGATGGACAAAGAACAATAATAGAAAAAGGAGAAGTGGGGTTTTGACTGGAAAGTCCCAGAGGGGCCCTGTGGTAGAAGCAAGTCGGTTTACCTCACCATGGAAAGCCCTTGAGAGTCCTATTACAGGAATCAGCAAAATTACTTCACCCTGGAAAGTACACAAAAAGTCCAGTGGTGGAAAACCCCAGCCTATCACAAGATGACTGAAAGGGGGGTAAGATAGCCCAAAAACAGTATAAAAAGGAGCAGTTTCAGCAGTAAGTTGTCTTCTGGCCCCGTCTGGAGAAGAGGCAGCAAAGGCAAGGACAGCCTAAAAAGAAGACCACCAGATCCAAGAGACATCTCAGCTGGGGACAGGCTGCCACACCACTCTCCAGAAATCTACTGGCCAAAGACCAGATTAAACAACCCAGCTTTGAGAAGTTCTCTCTGGCAACAGTCTGCTGCTTTTCATGGAGGTAAAAACAACTCTACTCCAACTGTCCTGCTGTCCAAATTAACGGAAAATGCCACACAGCTTAATCACAAGGTTAGGTCAGCGTCTTAGATCTTTTTATTTTTACCACCATCAGTTATTGTTCAATATTTTCAATCTGTATAATCAAATGTGGCTTTTCTTGCAAATTTCTATTAAACTGCTTACAGCATCATAAAGACAATTCCATGACTGGACATTGGTTTTTAAAGTTTTTCTCTGATTACGAGTGTGTTGTTACTTCAAAGCAACAAGGTATTAACATATTAAGGAGTGTGTTTACTTTGAAGCCAAGAGGTAATGATAAGAGGTCATAACTTAATAATAAGTTCACTTTTATTGGTTATTAGCCTGGGGAGATAGGATAACTCCCTTTAACAGTTCCCTTGAGACCTGCTGTCCAGGTCACTGAATATTATCTCGGTCATTGTAAGAAGTGCAGATCCTAAGAGGGAGTGACTGCCATTAACGGTGGTGACCGGCTGCTGGAGGCGTCCTGAGCTACTGCGCTGATCCAGGGGCCGGGGTTCACGAAGGGAGCGACCACCGGAGGGAAGGCAGCTAGAGGCCGAGCTAAAGGCTCCCGCCCCTGTCTCCTGGAGGAGACAAGCCTGACTCGGCCACACAGGTCACCCCAGGTGGCTGTAAGTCTGGTCCATCGCCTCCAAACCAAGAAGGAGACATTGTTTCTTTTCCAAGACCCATCGGTGTCCTGGTGGGTAAACTGGGGGAGGAGCCACACAGGAAAACAATATATAAAGTGTGTAAATATATATAGAAGTTTATATAAAATTCTGATACCATATTAGTTTGTACACAAACAAACCATATCACACTCCAGCAGGACAAAATCATTGAAATAAAAGGACTTTAATTAAGAAGTATTTGTATTTCATGAATTATATTAATGCATTTGGCCACAGCTCTCAGATAGATTTTCATTTTAGGGAAAAGGTTTGGGCAGCCTTGATATATGTACGTATATAAACTGAAACAGACCAGTGCATCTTAAATTTAACATAAATTAAGTATTTTAATATTGTCATTTCTGCATTGTTTTGTAAGGTCACCTCCTAATAAATGTCATTATGGAAAATTTAACTGCTCATTTTCAATCAATACTTTTACTTTTAATACTTGTACAAAAAATATCAGATACTTTAAGACTTTTACTCAAGTAATATTCCTACAGGACACTTTAACTTTCACCAAAGTAATTATTTGGTAAGATACTTGTACTTTTACTCAAGTATTACTTTATCCAACACTGCTTAGGAGTCAAAGTAAGGAGGTTTTTGAGTTAATACAATTTGTCCTTCCAAGATTACATTTGACACAATTTTCAAAATGAAGTCTTATTTCGGCTCAATTTAAAGGTCAAAAAATGTCAGTCAACAGCTGCTTGTTTTCCCAGATCATAGCTTGAAGTGAGGCTCAACAAAGGCATAACTTTTTATTTAAAAGTGATAAAGGTACGTAATACAGACATGTGTAGATGAGTATATCATTCACTTATTAAAACTGAAAAACACAAAGCTTGTTTGTTTTTGGTAACATTTTTCACGTGTTTTTTTTTCTTCTGATTCTCAGTATCTTCTCTTCCTCAGTTTCTACACTTTATATCAAAATATTCTTGTGAAAAATGCCACTTAATATGAAGAAATGACAGATGAGGTGTTGATTGTTTGCATTATGCTTTCTTTTTTGTACACTAATTTACTACACGAGACAGTCTATAGGAGTGATCAATCTCAATGAATAAAGCAACAATCATGTTCTCTGACTACAGACAAGGCATGTGTGGACTCATACAGTGCTGATGGCAATTTACTAAAAAAAAGACAAGTATAATAAACATGTCAATACTCCTGACATTATTCACAAACAGCTGTTGAAGCAGTGTATATTATTTTAATTGGAACAACTGGTTTTAGTGTTATACTGTGTTTACTGACACTAAAACTTGTAAAGGGGAATGTGGGCACGTTAGGTTTGATTATGAACCAACTCACATGCCCATTTATGGAAAAAAAATCTATGAAAAGAATAAAAACTCTTTGTAGTTGTTAGGTTTTGACAATGAACTGTTGGGTAGAATACAGGGTGAGTGAAACGGCACAGGACACTTTATGAGTCAAAAGAATCAGGACACCCCTTTAATTTCAGAAAGAAAAGGAAAAATTACATATCTGAATACCCCAATAAGTAATGGGCTAGTCGGCCAGTTTTGTAAGCTATGTCCAGAACATGGCTGCCATGTTTAATTAAAGTAGAAGCTGCCATATTGGATGACAATAACAATCGTCCTGGAACCGGAAGGTTGCCGGTTCGATCTCCCGTAAAACTGTCTCAGTTGTTGTGTCCTGGGCAAGACACTTCTCCCCTAATGCCTCTGATGTGTGTCCCATCAATGAATGAATGTGACTGGCACTGATTAGTCTCCATAGATGAAAGTTAATGTTAGCTTTGTAGAGACCTAATAGAGTGCTGTGTGAATGGGTAAATGAGGGCACAGATTGTAGTATAAAGCACTTTGAGGGTCCTGGATGGATAGAAAAGCGCTATATAAGTACAGTCCATTTACCATTTAAGGACCCAACTCACCACCAGCATGCACTATTCACACCTCTACCATCAGCCAGAAGGTACAGAAATGTGAAATGCAGGACCTCCAGATTTAAGAGCTCCTTTTTTCCCATCAGACTCTTAAATATTGAATGTTGTCTGTTGCACATTTGCATGTTTCTGATTTTCCCTCTTGAACATTATACCTATTGGTGCTCTCGGTTTATTTGCCCTGACAATTGTTGTGGACAGCAAACTAAGAATTTCATTGCTAGGGAAACATGTTTCCAGCTGTGCATATGCAATAAACACTTTGAATGCTTGAATCATTGAATGAAAGATAAATTATACAATAGGAGTATCAGGGTGAGTCAAACGGCACAGGACACTTTATGAATCAAAAGACTCAGGACACCCCTTTAATTTCATAAAGAAAAGGAAAAATGACATATCTGAATATCCCAACAAGTAATGGGCGAGTTGGCCAGTTTTGTAAGCTATGTCCAGATGTTGTTGGTTTCCCAGTATGCACCTCATTCATCAGTTATTAATCCATAGTGTCTTAGTTTTTTTTTTTCCTTACTTGGTGTTGGGGTGGGGGTGGGGGGGTTCTCTATACTTTTAGTGTGTCAGTGGATTGTAGCCAGAATTAAAGTACAGCAAAGGAAGCAGGAAGAGATAAATGAAAGAAATGCAAAGGTGAAGTTTTGATACTTCCTGCTACAGTAACCTTTTAGCTAATGAATGGTTTGGAGACTCCTCTTGCTGGTACTGGCATTTATGGAGTTCAGGGGACAGACTTTAAATGTATTGACATTTTTTCTTTATTTAGCCTTAACTGGAAGGCCGAGTTCCACTCGTAGCAGAGCCCTGTTGTTTTATCATACAGGGAGATAAAAGTATACATTTGGCCATTATTACAGAACACAAAGGGATCAGTTTCTGTGGATACATAAAAGCTTTTTCTCTTCTCTTTTTTTTTTTGCTTCATCCTTTCATCAAAATGATATTTTAAGATTTTATAATATTTAATCTAGGTTGCAAAGTGAAAAAAAAACTTTTAAACCCCACCTTGTGTTTTAATGAAGACAGCCAAAACTCAACTTTTCAAATGATAATGTCATAACCCAACTCTTAATCTAACTAATGGCTCGAGGATTTCCTCTTCTTCCTGTTGTGTTTACACTTTACCAGCAATGTGTAAGCTTTGTGCGCATGTTCCACACCTTGTTTCCTGTTTTTGTTGGATTTTCATGGCAGAATCACAGCACAATAAACAGGCCTGACGTTGTTAAAACGATGATTTTGGCTGTTTTCTATGTTTTTGTGTGAAGGAAGATGGTGCCATGATTACAAAAATATTTTTAGAAATAATAAATAAAAAGTTTGTTTTGGAAAAAAACTGTTTCCATGTGGATAAGGCCAAATTTCAACTAAGAAAACCAAAGTGGGTGTGGTTTTCTGATTATGCACAACACTTCTTGAATAAGAAAATAGAAGGGTGGACAGGCAGTCAATGGTTATGGCACATAAGGAAAGATTTTGCTCAAATAACATTTATAGAGTATACTAATAGCAAAACTTCTTGTATATTGAAAGACACAAAGCGCCCATTTAAATTATTCATAAAATTGTACTGTTGTTTTTTCACAATAAACGGTCTGTTGGTGTTGATAAAGCATCATTAGCAATTTAGAATTTTTCAAAACTATAAAGCGCAGATAAACGCTTTGCCTAAAAGCTTCAGCAGTGATGTGTTCTTCAAAAAGTACATTTAATTCTCTTGTGTGTTTACTGTGTGTGTATGTGTGGTTGCTTGTAGGTGGGGAAGTCACGAAACCACGGTTCACTCAGTACTTTCGGGGAAGCCTATCTGGACTGACCATCCGACCAGGCAAGATTGAGAGTCAGAAAGTCATTTCCTGTCTGCAGGCCTGCAAAGAAGGGCTGGACATTAACTCCCTTGAGAGCCTAGATAAGAGTATACACACACACACACACACACACACACACACACACACACACACACACACACACACACACACATGATAGCAAAGAGTTATTCAAAAGTGTTATCTCATTTATAATACTGTTAAATTTGTTTCAAGACACAGAACAAGTGTTTGCAGGTAGATTTTAAAACCTGAGTTCTGAGTCTATATATTTTTAACAGGGCTTTAACACTGACCTTCAAAACACTGTTTAATATACATAAACATTAAGACCACCAATTAGTATTTGGCTGTTTTAACATAGAAGTATTCAGATTTTTTAGAGGGTGAGGTCACTGCAGTTCAAAATAAAAACTGTCTTGATATATTGTTTATTTCAGGGTAAAACATTTTTCAGTATCCTCCTCCATGGGACACAGTTGATCATTGAATAACTAGTTGATTATTACCCAAAAAAAAGATAGAAAGGGTTGTTGTTGCTTTTCTACAGTTATAACCCAGATCTGAACCCATTCAACCTTTTTGAAAGATTTTAGAGCACTTTGTTTATTTTACTATTGAATTTACAGTAGACAAAGATCTGCTCTCTACATGCTGAATACAAGATTGACTAGACTAGATTTTTGGTCTGTAGGGTTGCTTTTCTCATTGTTTTTCATGCATTTTTTCTCCTTCCAATAAAATATGTTGTTTTTGTCTCTTTTTCAGCTCAGTTAAAATTAAACCTTTGTGTAACATTCATTTCTTGAGGCCATAGATTGTTAGGTTTTTGGAAGTCTGCAAATTTTCAAAATACTTCACTTTTCCTGGAGTGAGAGCAACACAGACAGATAGGAAAAGTATGTGCTACCATAGGTCCCACTTTAGTCAGCACCTTCCACCACAATTATCAAACCAGCAAATTAGAGAGTGTCTGCTTGAAAAATGGTGTTCCATCCCTCCGCTGGAGTTTAACAGACCTAAAGAATCAATTCTGAAGAGAGGTAGTGTTTCACTGAGGCCAAAAACACTAAATCGGTGGTTCTGTTTCCTCCTGACTATACCCACTGTCATTAGTGATCATCTTATAAGGACTCAACTCTAAATATTCTGATTTTAGCCTTTTCAAAAGGTTCCTGATTTGTCTCAGGCAATCCAGTTTGTGAGGAGATCTCACATTACCTGTTCTTTATGCACATAAGCAGGAAGGCTCCCACACACACAGTCAGATTTAGTGGACAGTACGCAGGACACAATTCTCTTCTTTAACCCCAGCTGATAAGGGCTGATAGCTGCCCTGCTTGCTGGAGGTTTCCTTCTGTCACTTCCTTACTGCCCTGTGTGTGCTCTGGATGGAGTGGCTATTGTTTGAAAATTTTGATGCAATCTGATGATTTCCCTTAGACAATTTTAAGCTAATTGGCACTTTGTGATGTACTGAATGTTATAATATAATGTAGATTAAATTGACTGAAATTGAATTGAAACCAGCTTTTGTTTTGGACTAAATTGCATTTACATACAGTGATTTGACAAGACATTTGCTAAGAATAAGTGCTGTAAATGGTAAATGGACTGTACTTATATTGTGCATTTCTATCCATGCAGGACACTCAAAGTGCTTTACACTACAATCTGTGTCCTCATTTACCCATTCAAACAGCACTCTATTAGGTCTCTACAAAGCTAACATGTACAATCATCTGTGGAGACTACTCTGTGCCAATCACATTCATACACTGATGGGATACACATCAGAGCCATTGGGGGTGAAGTGTCTTGCCCAAAGACACAACCACTGAGGCATCTGGATGGGGGATTGAGCCGGCGACCTACCAGTTCCAGGATGACTCCCCTAACCACTCTGCCACAGCCGCCCTGCTATAAAAATGCTAATTAAACAAAATGAATTTGTAATGTGTATATAAAATCCAGAATACATTTAAGTTTTATTTGAGACAGTTTAGTGTCCATATTCTGAAGCATTTGAATTGTATTTGTTTTGGATTTATGCTAAATAAGTACTTGTAAAAGAAGCAAAAGAAAAGTGGTTTTGCAAAGCCCAGTGTGCAAATGGGAGTTTGCTCAACCAGTCTACATTTGTTTTGTGGACTAGGAGAAGGTGTTAGACCGTGTTTTATTTTGTTCAGATTTATTCAGCACATCAGCTATGCATGCAAGACTGTCTCCTATTTTCTCCAAACATAATTTAGAAACATTTTAAAATGCTTTCTTGTTTCTTCAGAGCAGCATCTGACACTACTTGTGTGCATGGGAGACGGCGGGGGACTGGCATGTCAGATGGTCCGAGCTTTGGTGCTGTGTCTTATTGCTCTTCTTCTAAATAAACGAAAATTATTTAACACAGTTGTTTCCCCATTTCTTAAATGTAACATAAATTAGAAATATTTGACCAAAGAAGAACAAGAGCAGGATTGGAGAGAGAGGAATGTGGTTTAGATCTTTTATTTCTGTGACTATGTGACCCATGGGAGACATTGCATTAACAACAGTCGTCATTTCATTCCTTGGCTTTAGCAGGTCCTTTAATTCCACAGCTGACACTGCTAAAATGACAGATTTCCTATTCTGGATCTGTGCTGACAATCAATCAATCAATCAATCAATCAATCAATCAATCAATAAATAATCATTTCATTCACTGCAGTTCTTCATGATATAAGGCATGTTACTATCAGTCAGCAATCACTTGAAACAGAACTAACCATGTTGGCTTGAAGTCTTGGCTAAAACAGATGGTGGCAAAACCACGTAAACGTCCTTGCATATACGTGATCCCAAGCTGCATTCTGACTTGGTCTATGCGAGCTGTGTCATTGGGCCTCATGCAAGAACATGTTCGTATTCTTATCCTAAATTTCTCTTACTTTTGTTCGTACAAAGGGTTCGTACGAACATGTCACGTCAGATTCAACAAACACTTCTATCTTCAGGAAACGTGCGTAAATGAGCTGCGTAATTTACACCTTTTCTATCCAGCTGCTCGTGCACGCGAGAGGAGATTAGCATAATTACCACCCCAAAAACACCATATAAGGCTATGCCTCAGATACAAGGAAGTGTTCATTCATTCATGAAAATTACAGCGAAAACTGAAAAAATAAAAACTTTACACGTTCAGAGATTGAAGTCCGTCTGTCAGAGATCAAGAAAAGAAAATCTGACATGTTTAGCAGCTCAGCTGTGGGATAAAAAGAGCTGCTAAAAGTATAAACAACTGTGTTAAATCATTTTCATTTATTCAGAAGCCGCAGCGCTGCGCACCGTGCACCCCCCCTCCCCCCCCCCGCGCGCTGCGGTGGTCTCAGATGCGGGTTTGAAATAAGCATTTTAAAATGTTTTCAAAATAAGTCTGGCACTTTGGAGAAAATCAAGGACTCACTGGAGGGGTTATGTATCCCCTCTGGTCTGGGAACGTCTCGGAGTCCCCCAGGACGAGCTGGAAAGTGTCGCTGCGGAGCGCGCGGGGTCTTTCTCCTGCTGCGCCCCCGCACCCAATAGCGGATAAGCCGGCTGGACGGACAATTTATAGTTAGTCTAAATTATTACATTTAAAATTATCTCTAATTCAAGCAGAATAACTTATTGTCAACATAATTATGGAGTGTGATTTATTTTMAACTCAAAATATCTTCAAACTAATGAAATATAAAGTTATTAATGAAGAAAACCCGTCTGGATAACAGCAGACTGACTGCTCGTAAAATATACGACAGGTCTGGACCACTTGTAAATTTTGTTCGTATCTGAAAAAAATCGTAGAATACGAAAACTGGTGAATGCCACAAATTCTCCTAAATCACTCGTACGCACAATTTAAGAACAAATCTGTGCGTACGAACGGTTCTTGCATGAGGCCCATTGTGAGCAAATAAAGCAAGGTTAGGGTGCAGGAAATCATCTCTGGGATGGTGAAAAAAATAAAGGATTATCTTCACGCTGAAGGAGAATTTCCAAATTTTCTACGATCCAACCACAACATAATATCATGCAGGATATGGAGAGTGCTGTGGGCTTATCAGTCACTGTCAAGAGATCTTAATATACTAACCCGTCTTGCAGAGAGGAACAACATAGTCCTGTCTCTATACACGTCACTTTAAGTTTTACATGTTAAAGTTAAAACTCATTTTAATGTTTGCAATGTTTTGACAAAAAATTAATTAGTTTGCAGTGATTTGTTATAATTTTAAATGTGCATTATTGTAGCCATTTGGTTACAGTGTTTAGATCAATGGTGCACAAAGCTGTAGGAACATGTTTAACTTGGGGGTGGGGTTGCTTTTATCATGATGTGAGTCTGTACAGTATATTCAATGAAATGCTCACTGACAGTGCATCTTGGCATATATTGGCCCGGGATTAATAAAGTATTCTGATTGATTACCTCAGTATAGACATTAAAACTATGCTGTGAATGTTGGTCACACTAAATCTGTGATTAAATTGATATATACTTATAGTATTTTTATATTCCGTTTTTGTATGTCTGGAAAATAAACCATTATTTATGTGCAAAAGTCCACAGCTATTTACTGGGTCATTTGAAAATGCACAGATTTGTAATAAAAAGTCTTCTAATAGTTTGATTAAAAACCTCAATTTGGTATGTTCTATGTTAAAGACACAAATTAGAGAGTGATCATTGTGATTTTTATGAAGTCTCAGAAAGCCTTGATGCCATTTAGAGTGAGTTTGCTCTTTTTCATAACACTGGAGTGTGAGCAGTAGAGATCACCCGATGAAAAGATTAGCCACTGGACCAGAGGCTTCCTCTGGCATATCTATGAAGCAGGCCTACTTTAAACATGTACCTCTGTGTCTTGCACATCTCCAGTGAGCGGAAGATGCCAGGCGGTTGCCGTTTTAATGACTGCTGGCTCACCGTTGCGAGAGTCGGTGCTCTCGGGCAATGCAAAAGGTGGGAGGGAAGTTTAAATTTAAGCTAACTTACAACTTTGTAGATAAAACTTTGATTGTTTGAAGAATGGATCGAGCTAAAGTTTTATGTTATCTAATGTAATTTTGAAATGTGCAACAACAAAACAATTTTTATTGAAAACGCTAGAAAAGGTGGTTAGCTAATTTTTTAATTTGTGGCTTGGCAATTTTCCATCATGAGCGCTATGCCTATGAAGTATTTTTGGGCTCCTTCTGCCTGTATGTCCATGTCATGTTAATACTATGACTTCCAGAATTTTATTCAGTTGCATATTTTAGATTGCTGATAGGCTCTCTTTACATGGAGAACTCTGTGTGTGCAGTGGTTCTAAAGCTCAAAGGAATGGCTATGGTAAGTAGGGATGGATAAAGAATCCAAATGAGTGGGGGCCTCGTAAGTGGACCCATTGCTTTCCCCAAAAAGACACCAGTCTTATTCAAACCTTTGTATCCCTTGGATGAAGGTGAAGAAAATTTTATAAATGATTAACTGAATGTTAGATGAAGTTTTGTATTTTATACTTCCTGATCATTTCAGCCTTTAAGGTTAAAACAGACAAAAGCCTGAATTTTACCTGAAACTCTCAGACTGAAGAAGTCTCTTGGAGAAGAGATGAAATGTTTCATTAGAGAAGAACCCGTCCAGAAGACCTATACAATTTTTTTTCTTTTTGTTAAAACAGACAAGAGTTGGTCTGTCTTATCAATGTGTTCTTTCTGTAGTCCAAACAAAAATGGGTTACATTCTGATGTGTGATGTAAAAGTTACCACCTTCAAGGGGTGTAACCAGGAAGAGACTCAAGAGTTTAAAAAGGCTGAATTATTATGATATAAAAAGAACTTCTTAGTGTTTTGCAGAGTCTCTGCTTAGATCCAGCCTGGACAGACTGGGCTGTTTTGTCTGGGCTTTCAGATATGGCCTAAGGCCTCACTGAGGCCTGACTGCTGTAATGCTGTATGAACCTGATTGGAGTCAGAGACAAAAAAAGAATTGAGAAGAAATCCAGTGGATTCCTGCTTTATTCTGACATTTTTGAACAGCGCATCATTTCTACAAAGGACACAAGGTTAAAAACATTCATTGTTCTGAGCTTCTTGGGATCCATGAAGGGGTCCCCAACAATTATTTTTCTTTGACTACTTGATGCAAGCAGTGGCCTAAGTAGTGGAAAGAGGTCTCTAATTTAATGCCACAGGCATCACACAGACCATTCTCATGGAGTCCATCTCCATTTTCTGGCAGTTGAGCAGATTTTGCCCAGTTAGGACTCCAACCAGTGTACTTAAGAGTTTTCCTTGTCAGGGAGATGAGAGCTTTCCCAAACCTACGACTTGGGCCGTTTATCAGTTCCCATACCTGTCTACAGTCCATCAGCTCCCTCCAGCAGATTGAGTGCTGACATCTAATCCTGGCCTGTAGGGCAATCCTACAGACTGTTGTTGAGATACTTACAATAGACTCCGGTGCTTTGAAGTGGGCCTGAATGCTAGCTTTTGCAAGATAGTCAACTCTCTCATTACCATTAATGCCAATATGCACTAGCGGAACAAATCAGCTGGGCCGGGGGTGGGGCAAATGACCGGGCCCTTTATATGCCTAATAATAAAGCTCATGATGACATCATGTTATACAACATGCATATACTGTACTCCTGCAATAGCAGGGCTTACAGCACCACAGAGCGACTATGTTATTTTGAAGTCCATAAAACAGACATGAAGTAGGCCTATAACAAACCAAGAACCAAAAATCATTCAGCTATAAAACACAAATTCAAAACAGTTCAGCACCACGGAGAGTGGTCGGGTCATTTTGACACCAGCTTTATCTATTTCAAAGACAATGGCACAGCGGCCCACATGTTCACAAACACAATTTCACAAAGAAATAGCTACTCATCACTACTAAAGGACAGACGACAAGCCTTGCGGTCCAAGAAATCGTCGTGATGCTCTTTGATCTCTTATTCTGGGCAACATGTGTACTCTCAGTCTCTCCTGTTCCGTGTCCTACTCAAGTGCAGCTTATCAGGTTGTACAGACTGTCTGTAATTTTGTCCTTATTTTGCTGGTATACTGAAGTTAACAGACCAATCTCTCCCAAATATTTTTAAGTTTTATGGAGTTTATAAAAACGTAGTTTCAAACATGTTTAACATTTCAGAGCCTCCTCATTTCTTCCGGCTCTGCCCCGGGGCTCTGCCCTGCACAGACAGGTGCTAAAACCTGTGGCTGACAGTCCACCTGTCCCTGCGCGTGTGATACGGACTTTTTTATTTTATTTTTTGCTAAAATTATGGATTTTTCGGGTGGTCGCTGAGACAAAAACCCGGGCATGGGAGGAGTTTGGAGAGGCCATGGAGAAAGACTTCCGCACGGCTTTGAGGCGATTCTGGTCCACCATCCGGCATCTCAGGAGGGGGAAGCAGTGCAGCACCAACAATGTTTACAGTGGGGATGGTGTGCTGCTGACCTCAACTCGGGACGTTGTAGGCCGGTGGGCGGAATACTTCGAAGACCTCCTCAATCCCACCAACATGCCTTCTGTTGAGGAAGCTGAGCCTGGGGACTTTGGGTTGGGCTCTCTGATCTCTGGGGACAAGGTCGCCGAGGTGGTTAAAAAGCTCCTCGGTGGCAGGGCCCCGGGGGTGKATGAGATCCGCCCGGAGTTCCTTAATGCTCTAGACATTGTAGGGTTGTGTTGGCTCATGCGACTCTGCAATATCGCATGGACATCGGGGGCAGTCCCCCTGGATTGGCAGACTGGGGTGGTGGTCCCCCTGTTTAAAAAGGGGGACTGGAGGGTGTGCTCCAATTACAGGGGGGTCACACTCTTAAGACTCCCTGGTAAGGTCTATTTGGGGGACCTGGAGAGGAGGGTCCGTCGGATAGTCGAACCTCGGATTCAGGAGGAGCAGTGCGGTTTTCGTCCTGGGCGTGGAACACTGGACCAGCTCTACACCCTCAGCRGGGTCCTGGAGGGTGCATGGGAGTTCGCCCAATTGGTCTACATGGGTATTATGGATTTGGAGAAGGCGTTCGACCGTGTCCCAAGGAAGGCGTTGTGGGCGTTCTCCGGGAGTATGGGGTACCGGGCCCTTTGATATGGGCTGTCAGGTCCTTGTACGACCGGTGTCAGAGTCTGGTCCGCATTGCCGGCAGTAAGTCAGGCTCGTTTCCCGTGAGAGTTGGACTCCGCCAAGGCTGCCCTTTGTCACTGATTCTGACCATTACTTTCATGGACAGAATTTCTAGGCGCAGCCGAGGTGTTGAGGGGATCCATTTTGGTGGCTTTAGGATCGCATCTCTGCTTTTTGCGGATGATGTGGTCCTGTTGGCTTCATCGGAACGTGATCTGCAGCTCTCGTTGGAGCAGTTCGCAGCCGAGTGCGAAGCGGCTGGGATAAGGCTCAGCGCCTCCAAATCCGAGGCCATAGTCTTGAGCCGGAAAAGGGTAGAGTGCAATCTCCGGGTCAGGTGGTCGCCCTGTCTCAACTGGAGGAGTTTAAGTATCTGGGGATCTTGTTCATGAATGGGGAAAGAAGAGAGCAGGAGATCGAC
>NW_013953198.1:89117-103120 GCF_001266775.1 Austrofundulus limnaeus
AAAATGGATGGATGGATGGATGGATGGATGGATGGATGGATGGATGGATGGATGGATGGATGGATGGATGGATGGATGGATGGATGGATGGACATTTTGACAAAATTGGATTTTCTTTAGGGATTTATTTTGTAAATACGGAAACTGTGTTCATTCTTCTTCCTGTTGGTGCAGTGAGTAATTTTTGTAGCTTGACTCCAAAGCAGCTCTGGTGTCGGGCACAAGATGAACCTAATTTTGGCGGATCTCAGTCCACTTGCTGCTCTGCATCATCATGAGGAGCTAGTGTAAATACTGTCCTTGATTATAATGGTTGAATATTTACTGCAGAGGTTGGACCAGAACAGAACAGCAGGGTGTAAATTGAGGGTTTGGTTCTATCTCCCTCTCGGCCCAACAAGGTCCAGACTCACACTCTGGGCCCCGACCCAGGCCCCTAATGGACCCGGGCCAGGGGCGTGCCTCCCTCCTAGCACCCCCCCAGAAGCTCCACCCCTGCCAGTATGTACTGGTTCCCATTTAACAGTAACAGTCCCCAGTTGGTTGACAGCTTCGGCACACTCCCAAACCTGTAATGACATAAAAGTGTGGCCCTTGAAAAGCTCTAATAGCAGCTTGACTATTTGTTAGGATGAGTATTTCCTTCGGTGTACACTGAAGGTCTGTGCGAGTTGCACACTGGTAGATTGTATATCAGCTTCAGCACCCCTGCACCCACTGACCCCTTCAGAAGGGATCCATCTGTAAAGCAGTAGAAATGATTGGGAGACATGTCCACAACATAAATGTTTCTCCAAGCAGACCTATCTTCAATCTCTATCTAAAAACTTGGTTCAAAACTGTACTTTTTGAACATTATGTCTGACGGTCAGATATGTTTTTCTACCTATCAGACAGGTGTAAACTTACTGCACTGGATGCAGCCTCCCCTAATATATGTAGATCAAGTGGAGCCAGGTCCACTTGGACTTCAAGGGTCTTGACAAGGATATGTTCCTTCTGAGTACTTCAATAGTTTTAATATGTATATATTACCATCTTTTTTTTCTATTTGCTAAGTTCCAAAATAATAAGAGGGATAATTTTTAGAGCAATTTTAATTACTTTCTTCAAAGTGAATAGTTTAAATACACTTCATTAGTATTTGGTACCTTTGCACTTAAATTGTATGACTCGGATCAAACGTGTTGGATATCCCTCCTCAAGCTTCTCACAATAGTTGGCAGGAATTTTAGCCCATTCCTCCTGACAGAACTTGTGTAACTGAGCCATGTTTATAGGCTGACTTGCTCGCACATGCCTTTTCAGCTTTGCCCATAAATTTTTGATAAGATTGAAATCAGGGCTTTGTGATTGCCACTCGAAAACATTGACTTTAGTCTTGAGCCACGTTGCAACCAGTTTGAGTATGCATCGGTCATTGTCCGTTTGGAAGACCCATTTGTGCCCAAGCGGATATTGAAGTCCTGCTCTCAGAGATCCAGAATAGAAAATCTGTCATTTTTAGGAGCATCAGCTGTGGAATTAAAGGAGCTGCTAAAACCAAGGAATGAAATGATGACTGCTGTTAGTGCTGTGTCTCCTGTAGGTCGTATACAGTCACAGAAATAAAAAAAAACTCTAAATCATATTCCTCTCACTCTAGTCCTGCTCTTGTTTTTCTTCGGTCAAATATTTCTAATTTAAGTTACTTGGAAGAAAATGGGGAAACAGTTGTGTTAAATAATTTTCATTTATTTAGAAGAAGAGCAATTAGACACAGCACCACAGCCCAGACCATCTGACATGCCAGTCCCCCGCCATCTCCCACGCACACAAGTGGTGTCAGATGCAGTTCTGAAGAATCAAGAAAGCATTTTAAAATGTCTCTAAATTATGTCTGACACTTTGGAGAAAATAGCAGACAGTCTTGCGTGCATAGCTGATGTGCTGAATAAATCCAAACAAAATAAAACACAGTCTAATGCCTTCTCCTAGTCCACAAAACACATGTAGACTGGTGGAGCAAACTCCCAAGAACCCTCCAGGACCCTGCTGAGGGTGTAGAGCTAGTCTGCCGGTTCGCTGTTCCACGACCAGGACGAAAACGTCACTGCTCTTCCTGAATCAGAGATTTGACTATCCCTCCTCATCTGAACACCTGAATTGACCTTACCAGAGAGGCTTAGAAGTGTGATCCTCCAATAGTTTGAACACACTGATCACAAAAATACACAAATACCTGCCTGATATGTTGTTTAGAACTTAAAGGTGATAGCATTAAAATGCCATCCCTTACATGTCGATCTTTTAACTTCACCATTCCCGTCAGCAAGAAGGATATTAAGCTGATGGGTCTGAAAGATTTTGCTTCTTTATATGTTGGTTTGCCAGCTTTGGGCAGAAAAACAACCTTTGCTGTCCTCCACCCAACTGGTACATAATTTGCTAGACAAGCAACATATATTCTAGTAATTGTGTCCAGAAGCAATTCCAGTCCTCTTTGGCGAAGAGCTGGAAAAATACCATCTGGACCACAAGCTTTGAATGGGTCAAACATATTAATTGCCCATTTTACTTTGCCTTTAGTAATAATACTTGCAGCTCTGTTCCAGTCATCCTCCATTGGATTTGAGTTAGCACCTGTGACAAGCTGTTGAATCTGTTCTACCTCAGGAAAGTGTACCTGGAGAAGATGCTGAAGCACACTTGTCTGTGTAACTGGCAATCCTTTTGGTGGAATAATAAAGGATAGATGGTTTACTGGATCCTTTCTGCTTTGACGACCTCCAGACTTTCTCCGGACAGGCAGACTTTTAGGCAATTTGCACAGCATCAGTCATGTTTGTGACCTTTGTCTCAATGTCTTGCACAGTTTTGATCCTGGCAATTCTTCCACCCATCAACTGAGTTAGACTGCTGATAAACAGATTCCAGTCAGTGTAAAGCTCAATGGAAAAAAAGGCACACAGAGATTAGGACTGTTCTGAAGTTTGATGCAGAAAATGTTTGACAAATTACCTTGAAAATTATTGAAAAGTGCTTGAATTTTACTGTGGGAAAAGTGTACAAACACTGTATTTAACTATATCAAAATATAGCTCCCCCTAACTATTGCCCCTTTTAGTGCCACTTAGTGTAGTGTCGGTACGGTTCGGTACAGTTCCAAGCCATTTCCATTAGGCCAAATGCATGGAACCGGCACTTTTTTTTTAGTACTTCATTGTGGTTCCAAGCAGCCCCAGCTGACACCATAAATGCAATGTCAGAACACTGTTTGTCACTGATTGGCTAAATTTTTGCAAATGTTTAAAATTAAAAAAGTTATTCATCAAATGTGTTTCCATCTCTCATTTTGCCCATTAATTTTTTTTCAAAATACCTAAAAACCACCTCCACCAACTGCCCAAAACACACCCATTGGAACCGGACTGGAACATCAGTGGAAAACCAACTGGTCCGACCCGTACCGACCCGTACCTACACCGACCGTTCTGACACTACACCACGGAAAAGGGGCAATGTCCTCTGACAGCCATCAAGTTGGTACTGCAGCAACCTCCACATCTCTACTTCCTACATCCTTGTAATCATTCATACAGTTGTTAAACTAATGTAATTGAAAAATAAAGACATGATAAAACAGTTTGACTGACATGAATGTGTTCAGTACACGTCCATTTCCACTTCCTAGATGCCTCCACTGTTTCCATTTTTCATACTCGGCAAATATAAACAACTGCTGGCAGACTTGAGAGAAAGTATCAGTCATCTGCCCATAACTCTGTCTGCAGCACGAAAATATGTCACAACTAAACTTCTTCTTTAAATTCATATCTTTTTATCTCTCTGCTGTTCTACAACTTGTTTCTTTAAGAACCCATGCTGACTATGCTGAGTAAACATTGAACATACATTCCCTTTTGGTTTGTACACACAAACACACACAGAATCACACAGTTGGATCTCAGTTGACAGAAAAATGTTTTTCCTTTAATTCCTCGCTGCAGAATCACCAGCTGGTTTTCACGAAACTTATCTTCTGCTTTCTTCCTCTCCCCCAAACTCCCCTCTTCACTGGCTTGGATAATCCATCTCCTGGTGCTGTGGAAGACAGAGGGCAGACAAGATGAATGGGGGTTTGTGCAGACCTAACGCTGCCCCCCCCAACGACCCACCATCAGCCCCTTTAACTCTCTTTTCATCTTTCCCTCTTCAGGCGCACTCTGTCCTACAGCAGTTCTTTCCATAGGGCTCCTTTTGGTGTGATGCAGTAAAGCGATGCTTGAGATGACGAGTTAGGCTGAGGTGTGGGACATAAGAGTGAAGAGGAGGACAATCTCTCCAGGGCCACTGCAGTTTATCTTTAGAGGTCCAATATTTCTTCTTAACCACATTCTCATCTGGCACCATTGAGTGTGCAGAAGTCTTAAGGACAGCATTTATCGATGCAGGTGGAGGGCTGGCACCGCACAATCAGAGGAGAATAACTGGCAGGCAGGGAGAAACAAAGAGAGGTGGAGGCAGATAGTAAGTATAGTGGCTGAAAGCAGAAAGCTGAGGCGTCAGAGAGAGAAGGGAAGATGTGAATGGGAAAATGACAGGGAGAAACTTCATGGAGTGCTCAGGAAATGTCACCTTGCTGCCAAGACCCAGTTTGAGGAAATGGGTGACACTCAGTGCAGTTTTAGTGGGAATATAGGCTCTAAAGTTGGAAGGAACATAAATCCCTGCCATCAAATGCTGGAGGAGTAGATAAATGTGAGCAGATTCTACCAATATTTTTCTTCACTCTGACTTAAAAAAAACTTCTCAAGTGTTTGTTGCCTCAAACAGCATTTACTTTGTTTTCGTTTGGATTTTTTTCTTTTTTTTGTTTTTTTTAGCTGCTAATTTTCACTTTGCCTCCCAGCCAGCCACTCGTTTCCATTTATTTTAGTGCAGCTTGTGGATTCATTTATAAAAGTCTGGAACTGCCTTCAAAGAGGTGATCCATCACAGTGAGCATCAGGTCAGTTTGAGTCAAAGTGGCATTGCTGTTGCATGTTAATGCTGCACAGCTTTGCTTTGATAGATGACCTGATTCCTACAAGTTTTAAATCTTATCAAACCCATGTTCATATCACTGTAAGAAGCACAAGAAAAAAGTTATGTTAGGAACGAAAAGAAAAACATACATGTTTAAATGGTTTCAATGTTGAACCATTAACTAGCTGCCAAAGACTGAGCTGGATTAAACACGGATGGATGGACGGACGGACGGACGGACGGATGGATGGAAGGAAAATATGTGGATTATTTCCACATTAAAACAGCCACCACAGTATCAAAACTGATTCAAACTCCATTTCCATCTTTTGCTACTTATCTATAGTCAGGTCGTGGAGGCAACAGGCCCAAGAAAGAAACCCAGAAAGCCCTCTCCCCAGCAACATTTTCCAGCTCGTCCTGGGGGACCCCCAAGGCATTCCCAGGCCAGAGAGGATACATTTTCCCTCCAGAGAGAGTTCTGGGTGTTACCCGAAGCGTCTTACCACTGGGACATGGCCAGAACATCAGGAAGCATCCTGATCAGATGAACCACCTCAACTGACTCCTTTCGATGTGAAGGAGCAGTGGCTCTACTCTGAGCTCCCCCCAGATGAACGAGGTCCTCACCCTATCTCCAAGTCTGAGCCCGACCACCCCACAAAGGAAGCTCATTTCAGCTGCTTGTATCTGGGATATTGTTCTTTCTGTCATGATCAAAAGAAGTGAGAGCTGGAACATAGACAGACCAGTAAATCGAAAACTTTGCCTTTCGACTCATCTCTTTCTTCATCATGACCAACTGAAGCAACACCCTCATTACTGAGGATGAGACCCCAATTCGTTGATCCACCTCCCGCTCCATCCAACCATCACTTGTGTACAAGACACTCGGACACCTAAACTCCTCCACTTGAAGCAGAAACTCTTCCTCTGACCTGGAAGGGAGCGTTCCACCTTTTTCCAGTCAAGAACGATGACCTCAGACTTAGAGTATGATTCAAACTGTATTATACAGTAAATCAAGTAATCCAAAAAAATGCACATACTAAAAGCATTTAACAACATTTAGCTGTGTGGAAACTTTGAGTGAACATCAATGATTCTTTCTTTTTTATTTCTTAGTTACTCACTTACTTACCTACTTACCTATCTACCATCCAACTTAACACCCCAAAGGTTCTAGTACTTGGCTATAGCCATGCCTTTCTTAAGGTCATTTGTCACTGAACTGTGATAGTTGGAGAGCAGTTTGTGGCTCAAACTTTTGAGAAAAAAAAAGTTAACAAAACAGAATTTTTTTTGTCATCCACCACAGTTGATTTCTGTGGTTTTCTGTGTATTTTGGTGTCGCTCATATCACCGGTGTTCTTTATTTTTAAGAATCTTCCAAAGAGTTGATTTGGCCTTTGGACTATTTTAGCTGTCTCTGATGGGTTTTCTCTTATTTTTAAGCCTAATGATGATGCTGTCAACTTCCCTGACAGTAACAGCTCTTTGGATCTCTTAAGGTGGGAACATACTCGCTCCGACGCCGATGGGTCGACGCGCGGTCACGTGGTTGTTCGGCAGTCATTTTCGCACAGACCTTTCATAGTCCCTACGACGCCCCCTCCCTGAAACATACATCACTGCATGGAGTTCCCCCGCAACAGCCGATAATGCAGAAAAAAAAAGTCAGAATTTCTCCCCTCAACACCAATGCAGAAAAAAAGTCACTCACCCGACGGATTTTTATCCACATCTGTCCTGGTTAAAAAGCTCCACAGTTTCAGATTCCTCCGTGCCTGTTTATCTGTTATGTCTGTTTATCTCCATTCATGAGTTTTTCACGGTTTTACTCTCTTTATAAAACTCTTATTCCTGGTCGGCTTGGGGAGCAAGTCGGGGTTTTTTTTCCCTTTTTTTTTTACCGTGTGGTTGAAGTAAATGCAGCGAATAGCGCTGTCAGCACAAACACACAAGTTTTTCTCGGTTTGTCTATCTTTAAAACTGCTCAAAACAGTCTGCTCTCGTCAGAAGCGAGTTTTTGTTTTTTTCTTCAGCTGTGTCCATCTGAGCGCTTTCAGTTCAGACCAATCACACATTACATTCGACAAGGGAGGGGGGTCAAAAAGTTCTGCCGGGGGCTTGTGCCAAAAGGGGCTGTCGACACAACCCTGTGAAGCCCGGTGACATAATTCTCATCATTAAACTGCGACCACCCATGCCGACGTCGACAGTTCGCACGGAGTATGTTTCCAGCTTTAAAGAGAGTTAACAGCAACAAATGCACACTCCACCCTGAAATGAACTCTAGACCTTTTATCTGCTCCTTGTAAATGGGATAATGAGGGAATAACACACACCTGACCATCGACCAGCTGAGCGGCCAATTGTCCCAAGTTTTTTTGGTTCCTTAAAAAGTGGGAGGCAAAAAGACAAACCGTTGTTCACAAATGTGTATATTATTACCTGTTGAAAGTTGAAAGTCTGAAGTTACATCACATCTTGTTAGTTTCATTTCATATACATTGTGGTGGTGTTTACAGCCAGAAAGATTAGAATTGTGTTGATGCCCCAATATTTATGGACCTGACTGAAAATGTGTCTACCAAAAGAAATGTAATCCAACATAAATTTGAAATGTTAAACAGATTCAGCCACCCTTTGACAATCAGCTGTTCAATGGGCAAAGTGGATTTTAAAAACAGTGCTACATTAAAAAAGCTAAGCAAATCTCCTTAATATCACACAGAATATTCCAACACAAAAAGTTGTTTTTCTCATTTAAACCGTCAATAATATTAAGAAAAATATTGCAGATGAAGATGAATAAATAAGTACAGCTGCGATCAATTAACTGAGGAGCAGCCAGGAGTGGAGGAGCTGACAGCTGCCACCACAGCAAGAAGGTTGCAGGATCGAATCCTGGCCCATGACATTTATGGCCATGCATGTGTGGGTTTTCTCCCACAGACCAAAAACATGAATGTTAGGGTAAAAGCTCAATTGTTGTGACAGAGTGAATGATTGTTTGTCTCTATGTGGTCCTGTGATGGACTTGTGATCTGTCCAGGGTGTAGCTGCCCCTCACACTGTGACTTCTGGACATGGGCACCAGTGACCCTTAAAGCAAGAAGCAGTTTAAGATAATGAATGGTACACCATTATTCCCAGCTTACGCAGCACACTGTGTACAGTAGCATTACAAGAACTCAAATTGAATATCTTACAGTGAATAAAAAAGTTTCACATTGTCAAAAGGTAGCTACAGAATCATAAACACAAGATGACAACGTTTTTTGTTCGTTGCTGCATTTTTTTACAGTAGCCAGTAGAAATTCCCATCATGCATTGTAAATCAGCAGTAATATTCTGCATGTGCTCATGTGTTATTCAGTACAGAACTGATAATTGTACAGTAATATTGATGGAAAAACAACAACAACAAAAAAACTGATTACAGTGTGCAATCAGCTCATACTGTGGCTTTGCTGGGTCCTTTCCTGCATTTTCATGCTGCACATTTATATGACTTGAAAAAAGGGGAAAAAACAGTGACACAAGTGCAATGACCAATTCATATTTCAACAACTCATGAGTTAAACAGAGCTTCTCAAAAAAGGTTCACTTCTCTTAAAGTATAATTCTGTTTGAATAAACAAAAAATAAAAACTAAGGCTGTGTCCAAAATGGCAGGCCGGGTCCTCCGAAGGCCTCATTTGTTGGCCGCATACGTCACAGCACCGCGACGAAGGCCGTCCAAATCCGAAGACTCCTTCGATGCAGCCGACAAATACGTCCTTCCTTTGGCCCGAATCGAAGGACTGGTCTGATGGATCCTTACCGGCCCAGCGTATCCCATAATGCATTGCGGCCCGACTGGAGATTTTTTATGCTAGTAATGGCAGACGACGTGAGAGAAAAGAATACGTTTTAAATAAAAATATGGTGATATAAAATTGTTAAAAATTTTAGCAGTTGCAATTCTAATACTTTTATCATTTGAATAGATGTGTTTTTAAATATTATTTTTGTCATAAAAAATGCGAAATAAACATGCACCTACAGCGGGTCAATTAGTTCTTCAAATGATACCTTTAAGTTAATGTTATAGTTTTGTGATATTAATAATGCTAACGTATTGATAATTTCTAATTTTGATTCAAGTTTGCTTGTTTAGCGTCGTCACAGTTGCTAGGTGACATGACGTACGCCGGGGTAAGGAGGGGAGACTAGACCGTCCAAATTCACAGCCTCTTTTTTTGCGGTCTTCCCGGTCTATCAAGGACCCGGCCCGCCTCGACCGGGTAATCTGGGTCCTCCGGAGGACCCGGCCTGTCGTTTTGGACACGGCGTAAGTGGCCTAATGAAGAAGCAACAGAAGATTAAGCTAGGGTGTAGAATTACCATTTAGCCTTTTAAGTGAACCCAGAAACTATTAAAAACAATGTTATATTGATAAAGTGTTCACTAGGAGAAAAAATTAACTATTTTTCAAACTCATGGCAATGAGGCCAATAACAGATTTTGTCTAAATTCTGCTCATTTAACTACCCTGCAAATGCACACAAACCTGAAATGCTTTGCTGAATGACATAACTGTTGTGTGTCACTTTCATTAATCTTTGTTTTTAGCAGACTCAAAGATCTGTCTTCCAGAAAGAAAGCAAAACATCTTCACACAACTGTGCAACAACCACACGGCTGACAGACAAAGCTATTTGTTGAACAAAGTGAGGCACTTAGCGGCTAAATAGCTACAAATTTCCCTTAGGAGATGCTGCAGACCAAAGCCGAGTTAAGAAGAGAGTGATTATTGAACATTCCTGTACGTGGTGGCCACACAAACCACTCCAAATGATTAATGGTGCTGTGTCGTATTTACTGGATGTGTAAATCACAGTGAACATGTTCACATTTTAACCGGCGGTGACGTGGGCCAGTGCCATCCACAATTTGTTGCACTGCCCCCAAGTGGTGGAAAATAATGTCAATGCAGTTTTTTTTCCACAGATAGTGTTTTATTGATTTATCTTGAGGTCATGACTTGAATTTATTTTTAATCAGATCACTCTGGAACATAAAAAATAATAGTCCAGTGAGAATGCAGGCATTAAAAAATGCAACTGTTCACTCATCAACTCATTCTTTCCCCTCAGGCAGGTTGATCTGTCCATGGCCTCAGTGCTTTTTGCTCTTGTATGCAAAAATAGGTTTCAAAACAGATCAATTCTGGTCACAACATTACAATTTTGTTATTTATTCATCTAATATTAGTGTTTTTTGTTGCTTGCTTCTCCTTTTCTAGTTCCACTTTAACCCAGCTCAGTCTATCCTTGTCATGGAGGGAGAGGACTTGGAAAACATGAACACTGCTGTGAGGAAAGTTTCTTACATAAACTCTCGCCAGTTTCCCACGCCAGGTGTCAGGCGACTGCAGATTTCCACCACCGTCCAGTAAGTGCACCACCTAGCTCTTTGTTTTGTTCTTCACTGTCCTCATTCTGCCTTCTGTGTGTTCGTCCCCACAAAGCAGACAGGGGAGGGCCAGGTCTGGAAAAGATTGCACTGTTCTTTAGATGACATTCCACAAGTGGCCCAGTTGTGATTTGGTTTAATGGGGCAATAAATATAAAATAAACTTTTCTGTGCTTTATATCATGTTATATTATCAACCCTTCATTAAAAACATTCACAGACAGTGGCGGCTGGTGGATTTTTCTCCAGGGGGGCTAGAACTCTAAAATAGACATATCTCAAAAAACAATCAAACGTGTAATAAGTTGTTTCACGCCAGCATAACAATGTTATAGTGTTTTATTTTTTGTACATAAATTTTGCCCTTCTGTAACTGAGAAGCAAATTTCTTCATGATTCTCTGGTTAAAATCAGGGATGTTTTAACAAGGTACTTCTCACAACACATTTAGTGACATCATTGTTAAAAACCTGCTGGAGTCAACATCATTTGTCTGTTAGCAAAATACCTCATAAACCACTTGAATGATTTTAACAATAATTGTGTGTAAGTAATCATTGAATGTACATCTTAACTTTTGGAGTCAACCCAGTTCAGCTTGGTTGCCACAGCCAATCAATCCTAGCTATAAATGGTTGTACCTCAATGATTTTTACAGATATTAAACCAAATTATATTTTGGTGATAGCTGAGAGTCTTTCACAACATATAATCCAGACAAATCAAGTGAGATACTCTAATATCCCATCAGATTGCACTGAATGCTATTTTTAAGGTTTAACCAGAACATCTACAACTCCATCATTTCTCAACATTTCTTCTCCTTCCAGGAATGTTAGGCCTTTAATCTTCCTTCTGTTGTCTCTGATTCCCAGTGGCTTCGTTCATAGAGTGTTGTCCCAACTCACCACTTCTGTTAAGTGTTGCAGCAACACAAGAAGACAACACAGCCCGACTAACATAATTCCCTTTTCGCACACTGATTTCCACCCATCTTTCTCTCAGTCCCTTCTCTGTTTCTTGTTTCCTCAGCTGTCACTTCCCCTATCACACACCACATTCAGCCCCCTGTCGCCACCGGGGGACTGCTTTTTAACAGTTTCATGTCATGTTTTAATAATTCCGCTGAGGAGTCAGGGAACGACAGATGCAAAGACCGAGTGTGAGTGTGTGAGGTAGACAGAGAGAGCAGGATGATGATGATGACGGCTGGTAAAACAGCTTCTCTCCGCGAGTTTCTGTTAAAATTCATGATTGTTTTAAATGGAAGTAGACCCCTGCAGCACAGCCCTGGGTTTCCTCTCTGCTCCCTCCTGTTGGGTTTCCTGCACGGCCGCAGGCCCGACGACTTCAGCTATTGCACAAGAGGCATCTTGTGTGTATAATATGTGTGTGCACGCTGCACAAGTGGCTGGTAAGAGTCGTTGAAGATGGAGGCATTTTGAATGTCAAAGAATATATTCTTTAATAACCTTGCATCATTGCTAATTTTTGCTCAATTTCATTATTTTTTTTACAAACTGTTCACAGCGTTAAAATTGCTCTACAAATGTCTGAGCGTGTAAAATGTGACCCATCACATCGAAACAAGGATTAAGTCCAAAAGTGTGACTTTGACCTACTAAATATTCCTCCTCTGGCTGTGGTTACGTTAGTATTTCATCCCTTTTGAGTTCACAGTGGGAGATCTGTGTGTGGAGTCCAGTCAAACCTTCTGGGGATTGAATTTTCACTTAGCTGTTTTAGTTTTATTGAGCACGCACCTGAAGAAAAATGGTCACATTTGTGCCGAGAGGGTGAAACATGACCTGTTGCCATAACATTTAAATTAATTTAGTTTATTTGTTTAGGGCCAGTATACAACAGAACTCATTCCAGGTTGTGCAGAAAGCAAACAGCTCTATTCAAATCCAGTTACAAAGACTCCAGCTCACTTCAGTGGATTCCATCAAATTGATTTCACTCAAATACAATCCAGTTACAAGTCGATCCAGTTGGGACCACTGCGTGGGTATGCAGACAGACAGACAGACAGAGTGAGAGTAGGGTAGATGTATCGATACCAAGATAAGTAACGTATCGATATCATGATGGAATAGATTCTCTGTTTCTACAGACAGTTGCAAAATGCATCTTTTTTTTCTTTTTTTGAAATCCTAAAATCTTAGGTCTTTTATGGAAACACATATTGTACAATCACACACCCATTGAGCAAAACACTCCAAATGTTTTGCAACATGAAACACAATAGTGAAAAATATATTCAATAATTTATAAAATGCTGCGTTCAGACACCAAATCAAACATATATTGTTTATGTTTTAATTATTTTTGAAGCATTCAAAGTATGCTGTTATTAAGTGGTGTGCTTGACCTTATGTTCATTCAAATTTGCACAGTTGGTGCCAGTGTTTAAGCAATGTGAAAAGACAGACCTTTAAAATAATGAAAAGTGAGATTATGATACTGTATCTTTCTGCATTTAAGGTAAATAAATGTGTTTAGTTTTATAGTTGTGACGGTCTGGGCTGGTGTTTTGTTTTTTGTGTGTAAAGTTCTGCTAACTGCGGACTTTTTTTATGTTTAGTGTGTAAGCCATGGGTGCCCAACCTTTTTTGAACCAAGAGCTACTTTTGAAGTTAGCAGTTTGCGGAGAGCTACTCGTCCAGTCTCAGTATCAAAATGACATAATTTTTTCGTCTCCCTACTCCTCACTTCTTTAAAGTAAATAAAACAGAACATAATGGCTAGTTTTATTTAATTTAAAGTATTGTCAAACAAAACGATCTACTTAACCATATATTTACCTACAAAAAAAAAAGAAAAGATAAAATCCTTATTTAACTCCTGACAGAGAAACAGAAAAGTGATGCTCGAACAAAAAGGATCAATTTTTTTTACAGCCTTCAATTAGTACTCCCTGTAACGTGTGAGCTATGAGGGCTGGAAACCTGCACACTGAGAACCACAGAGTCAAATAACATTGGAGCAGGGGAACTCGTCTCCATTTATTCAAAGAACTCTCCTCTCTTCTCTCCATACAGGAGAGGAAAAACAAAACAAAAAAAACTATCAATCAGGGTCAACATGGCTACAACAACTGTACCGCCCTTTTTTCAAAGTCAAAGCACACAATATAAAACTCTTGTTTATACTATTACAAAAAGTGGCTTACGATGGTGCAGATTCACAAATCTCCAACAACTTTCAAACCTCAATCTCTGTGCAGCAGCATGCAGGATGTTGTCATCTGTTGGTGCTGGCCCTCACTGGTCCAGACTGCTGGCTCCAACGGGCCATTCAAAGAGTTTCACCTGTTTTACCACCTAAAAGACAACACACACACACACACATACACACACACACACACGTTAGGTACAGAAAACAAGGGCACACCCAAACTGCAAAATAACTAATTAACTAACTAACTAACTAAATAAATAAATAAATAAACACAAAGGTGCCAGTCAGTCTGGTCTAAAAATGTAATAAAACAAGTAAAATAAAAAATATAAAAAACAACATACAGACAC
>NW_013953198.1:103130-108146 GCF_001266775.1 Austrofundulus limnaeus
ACACACACACACACACACACACACACACACACACACACACACGTTAGGTATAGAAAACAAGGGCACACCCAAAGTGCAAAATAAATAAATAAATAAACACAAAGTTGCCAGTCAGTCTGGTCTAAAAATGTAACAAAACAAGTAAAATAAAAAATATAAAAAAACAACATACAGTCGCAATGTGACAAATCTAGAGGAGAAAACTTTTTACGCAGGCTATATAAAAATAAATGTCTCTAACTTATTGGGACTTCTGACACTGGGCACTTTGCTGATGACAGCTGTTAGAGCAAGGTTGCGCTGCGCGGGCACCTGGGAATCAGCTGGCGGGTGACCAGTAGCCCGCGAGCGACTGGTTGGGCACCCCTGGTGTAAGCAGATGTAAAGGATGTCCTGTGAAAAAATTCTATATATTAAAAGCAAAAAAGACAAACTATGCTTCTTAACTCTGTGGCAGCAAAGACCAAACTCACAAACAGAGAATTCCTTGAAAGTAGCTTTATGTTAGTATAAATTTAGCAGTAATTCATAAACAGTCGCCACAGATTACAGTAAAAATGTCCTACCTTCATCTTCAAACATCTCCTTTGTTGGACACAAGTTTTACTGAACGTTATTCCTGCATTTTATGAGCTCACATTTTTCATATCAATGCTCCTAAACTAGCAGAAACTGTTCATAGACCTGTCCAATCATTTCTGTCACCCATCCAGTTTGCAGATGTTGCAAGATGCAGTTTCAGCATCATTGTTTTCCATTGAAAAGTGTTCCCACACTGTGGACATGGTTGCATACTTTTGTGGGTCTTGACTTCTTAACAGCAGTTGTAAAGCATGATGATGCTGAAAACTGTCGCGAAAACTGGATCGGCCCGATCACATGACTAAATCTGATTCTACCTGATTTTCAAAAAATGGCCATATCTGCCAACGATACCGAAACTGAGCATCTGATCGGGACATCCCTAGTCATCGGTCTGTACTACCCTATAACTGTAAATAAGTAAACAAAAACTCATAATGTGTCAATACTCATTTAAATTACATTTAAAATGGTCAAAATAGTTGAAAAACAAAGAACAAAACAATGCACGACAACAGAAGCAAATAACTAATTTACATTGCTTTTTTTGGGAGGAACTACTTTGAGGGTGAATGTATTTTGTTTTAGGACCAGTTACAGACTGGTGAAGTTCTAGTTTGTTTGATATTCCTGATTTTACACAGAGATTGTCCCAGATGTGTGTCATTTATCACACATGTCAACCTAATTTCCCTCTGGGATCAATAAAGTATTTTTGAATTTGAATTTAATTGAATTGAATGAATCAACACATGCAAACAGATATATTTTAATCACTCTTCATATGTTTTCTGTCTTCTTTTGCTAACAAGAAACAACAAAACAGAGCCATTACTACCACAGGTTGAGTTCTCCACTTTTCATCATTGCCTCTATACATTTAGGTGTTTTGGTGAAGACACGTGTATCACCATCCCCTCCATTGATGCTGTGGTAATGGTGCTGCAGCCCAGTGAGCCACGGATCACCATCACTGGAGTGGAGAGACTCAGCCGACCAGCCTCGGACTTCAGAACAGCAGGAGGCATTTCTCTGTTTCAGGACCTTCACATCATCAGCACAGTCACCAGAGCAGACACCATGGCTCGGCACACAGGTAAGCACTGACAAATTCACAAAAAACACCAGTTCTACCAGCAGTAATGCGCAAAAAAGTACACATGTGCATCAAGTAACTGCAAATGTAATGTACAGCTCATAAACTGATGCACCAAAGAAAGAAAATGTCTGTGATACTTTTACAAAGTTTACAAAGACTGCCTAACTGTTGGTAGAAAATCTGTCTTAACTAAATCTTTCAGCAAGTGTTTTCCATATGTATGATGCGTTCACTCAGTCATGAAGCCCCACAGCACATTCGCGCATCACCTGTCTTGCAAAACAAACCTTCAGAGGGAGCTAAACATTTTGCAATGCCTCATGAGACTGTAAGCAGACACTTCTTTCATCTGATGCATCTGCTCAAACTAAACTCAAGAAAACAAAAGTTTTTGCATCCCAGTGGCAAATTTCCCATCTTGGTAAGAAGTTTTTTAAAAACTCTTGAGAAGAAGGATCTTCAATAGGTTGTTTATCTCAGAAGCAAATTTGTAAAATGTGTTCCTATTCATTATTACAGTAGCTGAAGTGTTTAGATTAGAGTAAAATATTAAAGTGGACATAATACTGTTCAGATTTATTGTGCCTTGAAATTATCTTCATCCCAGCTGTCTTTAAGATCTTTGGCCAATTTTATAAACTGATTGATTTCTTGATTAACCAGAATCCTTCCTCTAGGTTGAAGGTGAGTCTTTACCTTAAGTGAGTTCAGGTACCTTGCATGAAGATGGAGTTGGACCAATAGATAAATTTGCAGTAACAAGGGTGTTGTTTTGGTCTGTTGTAGTGAAGTGTCAAGCTGAAAGACAAAGCTCTTGATTTACTGGTTTATCCACATTCTAACTAGGGCTGGGTGGTATAACCCAAATTTTATATCAGAGTATATTCAACAATTATACTCTAATATAATGGCATTTGGCAGTATTTTTCTTTTCATCACAGCTCAGCTGATAATAAAATGTACAAACGCTGCTTATTGGTCAGCTAAATTTAGTCAGCTGAAGTTACTCTCTGCAACACAGAAACTATTTCTTGACTTTTTTTTTCTTTTACCGTGCCTCTGTCTGTGTCACTGTTTCCTTCCTCTACAGGTCTTTTCTTCTTTGCCTGGTTGTAGATAGTAGTCACACATTTTGGTATGGTTGCAAAGGAAGAGGGTTGAGCAAATATTATTATTGGGTCTATTGTTTTGTGTTATTTAATAAAGCTTAACAGGGCGACTCAGCCTCTGTGCACCAGTTAACTCAACCCCGGTACAAAACTACTTCACCCAGAAGTCCCCCAAGGCTTTTCACAAAGTAAAGTCTTCAAACATTGGGCATACTTAGGGCACGCATGAAATGGATCAGTCCACGTCACTGAAGAGGTGTATTTTACACTCAGTGATGGTGAAAATGAGAGAGATTTTGGTTTATTGTCAGTCAATCGAAGCAGTGAAATCACCACCCGCTGCCAGTAATTGAGAAGGCTGCTCCAACAATGAAATTAGCTTGCTAATGAGACATTGAGTGGCACTGCGAGAAAATGTGTCCCCCGTGAAATAGTTCACTGGAGGGCGCAATGTTCCAAACGTGTTCAGGCTCTTTAAACCGTAGACTTTAATGTCGGTAGTCAGAAAATTCAGATAATTATGAAAACAAAAATGTTTTTCAGTACAAACTGGTATACCACCCAGCTCTAATTCTAACCATTACCTTTAGTCATGAGGTGTGACTAATGACTAAAAGAACAAGATTTTAATTCAAGCAGCTGACAGGAGCTTCCTCTAAAGAGTGGCCTGGATCAGCCTTTAAGATAAAATGAGGAGCTCTATCGTCTGGGAGAGAATTCTGAGTAGAACCAATGCTACTCCGTATCAAAAATAGTCTGTTGAGGTGGTTTGGGCATCTGATTTGGATGCCTCCTGGGTTTCTCTTTGTGGAGATTTTCCATCTACATCCCACTGGCTGTAAATGTCAAGACAGGCTCAGAACTCACTAGAGGGATTATGTAAGCAGTAGATACGTAGATGAATGTCTTGTCTGGACAGCTATAGCCAAAGAAAGTTACTGCTATTTGTATTATAAAATGTAACCTTCCAAAATATAGCTATAACTATGCTTAAAATACCTCCTCATAGAGATAAGGCAGTAGCTTAAAATTCTAAACACTAATGTATTTTTATACTTGTACCATCTGACAAGAGCATAAAGCAAATAGTGTAGTGGAAATGACAGTCAAGTACGTCCCTCTGCATTGGTTCAAAACCAAAAAAAGGGTCTAGCTTAAAATATCTCTGCAAGTACATCCCAAAAATACTTTTTAGTATTGCACACTCTAATACCCCATAGGGTTTATTCAGGAGGAGCAGCTCCTCTCTCCAGTAGTTGCAGTGTTAAAAAAGAGGCTTTTGTTCAGAATTGTTCACTAGAAACTTGAATTATTCACCTGCAGCTCAGACCATCCCTCGGCACATGAGAATCAGCCCCTCTGCTGCTGCCTCTTTGTCACTCCACAACTGAAGGCCTCCTCCTGATGAGTAAGACCTGTACTTTCCAGAAGACTGAACCCCTTTGTCATACTGCCTTGACCGGTGGCAAATGAGTACGACATTTAAATCCCGGCAGCTGAAGGTTCGTCCAACGATCGGACCACAGAGGCAGGAGT
Organism: Austrofundulus limnaeus; assembly: GCF_001266775.1. NCBI lineage: Eukaryota > Metazoa > Chordata > Actinopteri > Cyprinodontiformes > Rivulidae > Austrofundulus > Austrofundulus limnaeus. Next base: position 107,457 of record NW_013953198.1, read on the forward strand.
AGCCTGCCTTGGTTCTGAGCTCTGCCACCGGCAGTCAATTAGGAGCTGATAAGGAGAGTGACAGGGAGGTTTTATTCCTCCATTGTGTGAAACGTGTGGAGGGAACGGGGTGGAAAGTGGCATTGCTTTCAGGAGTTGGAGAAGCTCTTTCTCAGAGTGAAATAGAAACTACAGCTGCGAGAGAGAGATTAGCTGGTAACCAAAGAAATGCTAGAAATGAAAAAAAGGACAGGCAGAGAGATGGGAAGAGAGTTTGTGTGTGTTTTAGCAGGATAAGTTACAATCGTGTTCCATGGTGGGCAGATTTTGTTTTCTTTCAAGGCTTAAGGGATTTAAGATAGTCTTTTGCAGGGCATGCTAAGATGGTCTTTTTCACCCTGCTAATCACCCTTTTGCCCTCTGTGAAGCTTTGTTTCTTTGTCATTCATTTGTCTTTTCTTTGAGCCTACCAAGCACTGACTCGTTGATCGCAGCAATATGTATATCTTTCCAAAGCTTATTCAGCTGATTCTGAATGTTGCCATATTTGAAGCAGTAAGTTTTACAAGCAGGTTTTAATGTGAAGTTCTCCTACATCCAGTTTTGCTTTAGAGGTTATGATTGATTGATTGATTGATTGATTGATTGATTGATTGATTGATTGATTGATTGATTGATTGATTGATTGATTGATTGATTGATTGATTGATT
>NW_013953198.1:108246-110956 GCF_001266775.1 Austrofundulus limnaeus
TGGTGAATGCCACAAATTCTCCTAAATCACTCGTACGCACAATTTAAGAACAAATCTGTGCGTACGAACGGTTCTTGCATGAGGCCCAATGTGTGCTGAGCCAGGCAATAAGGTCAATGAGAAGCTGAAAAATGAGCCTGTGTGTGCATTTGTTTGTGTTTACGGCACGTCCAGCAGGGGTTTTGGAGGAGATCATTCACAACTTGGACTACTGTGATGTCCTGGTATTGGGGGAGGAGCTGAACCCAGAACAAGAATCTCTCCAGCTACAGCAGATATTTCTGAAGGGAAAGCACCTGGACACCACCAACTCCACCTCGGGCATGTCCATATATGGTAAGTTAGAAACAGTAGCGCTACATCTTGTGCTTTATTAGTCTGGTTTAATGAACACAACACTGTGACACTGCCGTACCAACCCTCCACTCTTCTTGTCTGCAGGTGTTGACTCCATGTCACACTACGAACAGGTGATTCGACAGGTCCGTTACTACAACAGGCAGCCTGAACAGCTGACAGAAAGGAGGTTTCGCCTGACCTGCTCAGAGCTCAACGGGCGCTACACCAGCAATGAGTTCAATGTTGAGGTCAGTCAAACATTTTTTTTTTTTTGTTTTTATCTGGTCAACTTCATTAAAGACGCACCACTGGCCAATGCATTGTTTATTTTAAAGTGAAAATTAAGGCAACAGTTAATACAGTCAGGGTTGTGGTCTGTTTATTGGACACAGCACTGCTTGAATTAAATGCTGTCAAACCTGTGATCAACAGGTTGCTGGTTTGAATCCCCAGAACACAATAGAAAAAATGTTGGTGGGATAGGTGAAGCACCGACACCTGCTTCCACTCTGGAATCCTGAGCAAGGCTCTTAAACACCCCCCACCACCCACCAAGCAGTTTGCTGCTGACTTACACAATTCCAAGTTCAAAAGTTTTACAACAGTTCATGCAAACACTATTTCACAGACCTTCTACACAAGAGTCAATTGCAAAATAAACAATATTATTTACATTGTTATTATTATTTGTAAGCAGAGATCCAGCAACCTGCCACCTGATGTCACTTTTATGATATTTCTGCAAAAATAAACGTAATGTAAACTGATTTTAATGTAAATGATATTGTATTAAAAAACTGCAGTGGAAGATACAGCAGTTATTTTAAAATAACGTATCCTTAAAGTTTCAAACCTTTACATCAGTGATTCTTAACTGATGGATCATGACCCGATACTGAGTCAGGAGTCTTTGCTAAGAGGAAAAAATAGTTTTAAGAAAAAAAATTCTATGTTCTGATTGTTATTTCAGTCTAATGGTTATTGCTTGAATATATGACTGATTAGACTGTGTAATCTATAAATTCAGTGGGTGAGTATTGTGTTAGACTTACATATGTTGAGTCTTTTTGATACTCTCCAGCTGTAGCTGGAGTTTTTTAGTTTACATTTGAGCAGGAAAGTACTGTTTGTTATATCACTGTTGGAGCTGAATTACTGAAACTTTATGTTGATATGTCACTCCAGAGTATAGTGGTGTATTCACGCCTGACACATTTGATTCCCTTTAAATGGAGCAGAGTTCATTTCCCCTGTTGTTCGGGACCTTTTATGCAGGTGTGAATACACTCATGCAAACCCTAGTGCAGACCAAACAACTGGACCGAGACCTCCTTTTTGAGGTGGTCATGGTCCACTTCTAAACAAACTCTGAAGCGGTTCACTTCTGGTGTGACTACAGACTGGTCTTGACCCAAACCAACTAGGAAACATGCGTCTTATTGGACTTCATGAGCCACCATTGCTAAGCACCATGGTGAAAATTAGCCCTTCAGTGTTGCTAATGCTACCACTGTGCTACAAACAATGATCTAGGTCAGGGCATAAAGAGCATCTCGCCTTTTTGTGGCATGCACTTGCAGATACATCCCAAAATTCGAAGTAGCCTATATCATCACAAACCACAGCTGAATGTTCTGCTCTTGAAATTCTAAATGGTATTTCAGTTATTAACACCACCATCTTTATTTTTGTGTCTGTACTTTGTTCCTTCCCCTGTCATTTCTGTCCAATGGGAGCAATGATTGTCATCCATGTGATTTTGTAGAAAAATTATTCCACATGCAAAAAAGCACAATATGAATGCAAACTGCACCAAACCAAAACAGAACAAAAAATAAAGCCCGCTATTGGTCTGGACCAAACAAGTGGACCAAAGGATTTTCCTGGTGTGAATAGACCCTAACTCACAAAATTTTAAAAATGCATCATAAAGAGGAAAAAAATACATAAATCGGACTTAACTATGAGTCACTGAACCAGCTTCACAGTTTTGCTTCACACACAAAGATTTTGAAAGAAATATTTGAATATTCCTGCAAAAAGTCACCTCAATCTTCACCAAAAGTGCTACGGGTTGATGCTGCTGCTATTTGTGCTTTCAAATAATCATAGAATTACATGGTACCTTGGTAATACTGAATTGACAGCAGGGTAAAGACTGCAATTGACTGGTGACCTGTCAAGGGTGTACTTTATCTTATTCCCAATGACAGCTGGCACCAGCAGCCCGTAAACCTGAACTGTACTAAGTGGCTAGATGTAAATGGACTGTACTTATACAGCACCTTTTGAGCCAACCAGCTTACTCAAAGTGCACTCATTTACTCATTTACACACACACACACACACACACACACACACACACACACAC
>NW_013953198.1:110976-114687 GCF_001266775.1 Austrofundulus limnaeus
GTCTGGGCCTCCCTTCTGAAGCTGCTGCCCCGCGACCCGACCCTGGATAGGCGGAAGAAAATGGATGGATGAATGGATGGGTGTTCAATACTTTTTCCCTGTGCCATTCCACATTATTACAAATAACTTCATTTCTGGACATTTATGGTTTGATTTCTTTGTATGTATGGATCGCTTGGGTTGTTACCAACATCTGGTGAAATTTACATCATTAACACCTCTAGTAATATATTTACTGAGAAAAATGTTGACGTATTCAATACTTATTTTGCCCGCTGTAATCACCATTGTTTTTACAAAGTTTTTACTCACTTTCCATTCCAGCAGCTTTCAGCAGCTCATAGAAAGCTTCTCGTGTCTCTGCATTTCTCCTCAGGGACTCGGTCAGTCCTGAACACGATACTGTAGCTTAGCATAAGAAGATAATCCTAACCACTGCACTTCTAATAGTTTCATTCAGGTAATGCTGCATGATGCAGCTGTTTTACAGCCTTTTAAAACACTTCTGCTCCTGCCTGAAGCTGCTGCTAGTGTCAGAGCAGGAGAAAAAAGAGAGGAGTGATAAACAAGGAAGATTTCTGACCAGGTTTCAAATTAAACAAAAAAAAATCCACAATATATATAATGCTCTGCTCTAGTTGCTGCTGTTGTTATTTCTGTTGTTTGTGAAATCTTTGATGATTTTTTATATGAAGTTTTATGTTTTATGTTACAGACTATAAGTTTTTGTACAGACATTTGTAGAAAACTGTAGCATAATTTATGCCACAGTTTACTACAAATGATTAAATATTATAAGCTGGTATCGTGTCTTTTATAATATTTACACAGACTAAAATTCTGAAATGTATTTTTTAATCTCAGCTATGTAGATGAGATTCTGATCACTGAAATTAGTTGCAAATATAGAGCCTACTTAAACAATATTACAAATTCACTAGTTAAAGATATTATTATTCAATTAGCTAAAAAGTCTTGAAATGATTGGAATCAAGTCATTATTGACTGACTTCAGGTCAACATTAGATCATCATTAGTTGTAAACAATATGTTTTCCTTATAAAACWTATAGCTGTTTTACATGATTGTTGTATGAAATTAACATTAATTATGAATTATATTATATGTAATAAAAATAATTCTGGCAGATGAAGTTGGGCTCACTGTTAATCCAATAGTCTTGTCCGCTGTGACATATTGGCCTCTTCAGGCACCGTCTTAGCTTCTCCAGGATGTCACAGATGTAAACAATGGGTGGATAGGCCGAGTTCACTATAGTGTCTTATAGGCTCAAAATCAGAATCAGCTTTATTGGCCAAGTATGTTGCTCTCTATGGTTCTAATTTATCTGAGATGCATAAATGCCTAATGGTAATCCCATAAGGTAAATTCCTCAGTGACTCTAAGTGCTGCACCAGCATAACAGTCTTCAGGTGGGACACCCAGCTGGACAGAACAGTTCAATCCATCTCTTGGAAGTAGGACACAGCAGACCGTAAAAACCCAATCCTATGAAGAAAATAATAACAACAACAACAACAAATGTAATGGAGCACAATGTGTACACATGACGCCCCCTTAATATTTCCATCTGCCCCCTCAAGTATGCATTCCTAGAACCGGCCCTGATGCAGACGTTTGTGTATGGCAGGCTATGTTTACACTTAATCAGCTTCACCATAATTGCATTGCAGGTATCTGAAATTGGTTTTATGAATAGACATTTTAATTATTTTAGTTATTTAAATGAGAGATATATGATCCAACTAATGCAAATTAAACTACAGACTTTATGTTTTTCTTGTTGTGTACTTTTTTTAAAAGTTCTATTTCAATGAATACTACTATTTTGTCACTGCACATTGTTATTGAAGAGTTGTTGTTTTTGTCAGAAATGTCAAATTATAACGAACGTGAGCTGGATCTTTTGATGAGGCAGGTCATTTCAGGTGGTGCCTGCCAGTTTTTAACAGACTCTCACAACCCTCTGCAGTTTGAGCTTGTTTTTCTGGTTAAGTTGACCACACTGACCTTTAGATGTGAAGACCCAACCCAATTCAATAAAACAAGAGTAAAACGATCTTATGAGGGTTTTGTCAACATTTAAATGACAAAGTTTGTAATACAATACAGGCACTGATAGGCCTTCTTGAAGAGCCTGTCAGTATGGTACACTTAAGTATTTTTACATTTTATGTGTTCGTCTTTTACAGTATATTATTGGTTGCCAATGGAGAAATGTCTGAAATATTTCTTGAAAGGCTTCAAAGGACCGACCTGCTCTGTACTTTAGCTTTGCCCTCCAAATGAATAAAATCAAACATTTAGCAGATCTAAGTGACCTGGAAAAGGCAATTCACTTGTGAGGTCTTTGAAAGGAACAAAGAAGATACATTCATTTATTTTTATATTTTAGAGCTTTTTAGTTTTTTAGTTATTGGTATCTTTCCAAAGCCAGATTTCCCAGTAAAATGACTCATGTTGCTTTTGTGAATCACTTTGACGTTGAATCCCTTCATTTGTGAAGATTTGAGGAAATGAAAATTGAAAGAAAATCTCATAAACATGGTGGAGTTTAAAAGAAATTTTATAAAATGAATCCTTCAAAAGGTTTGCTTTTAAGTTGGACTGAACATAATCAGAGAAATTAACTGTTCTGGAAGACACATTATGGCAATTGCAGTTTTTATTGTAGAATAACTGGTTTATAGAGCACTGCAGAGCAGGACGCTGGAGCATGTTGTCCCAATTTGGAGTTCTGTTCTGATTCTTTGGTTCTCTGGTATGACACGAGGCAGGGGCTGCATATTAGAAAAACCTATGAGTAATGAAAAACATATAAAGGCTGATTAACAAGTCACTTCATAATACAGCCCAGTCCCTGTAGTGTTGGGTGCATACCAGGTACCTACCCAGTAAGTGCTGAGCTGCATTATGTGTGGCTATATTTGTTGTTTTACAATCAGTTTGTTGATCTGACACCCGAAATGCCTGTTCAACTAATACAATTAATTTTCTTCTGATGTGTTGTAAAAGGCTTTTCTGGTAGTAAAAAATTCTCACACTCCAGATTACTGCTTCATACTGTCTAAAAAAATACCTAAATCTATTTAACGTGTCAGTGAGCTCCAGTTTTCTCTTGTTCATGATGTAAACAGTTTGACCTTTCTAAAATGTGTCACAGTTTCACAGTAACATAGATTGAATTGTGACTCCACTGAGAGGAACCCTGTTTGAATTTCTTCTCTATTTGCTTCTTCAAATCAGGTGAATGTCTGGCAGAGTTCAGAAGCCGGGGAACATATCAGTCACATGGTAGCCCTGCCTCAGTACATGCAGGCGGTCCATCATCCATCCATGATTAACGACTTGTACCCCAACCATGTTTCAGGTAGGAGAACAGTAGTTTGGATTTCAATCCAAGCTGACTTTATATGTCTGCCTTCTTTCCACATTTCACAATTAGGTTTTCTGTTTTTTCTTTTTTCAGACTGTGTTTTTTTTCTAATATTCAACTCAAATCATCTTCTTTGCTAATAACCTATTTTTGTGAGAAAAGTCAGAAAAACATAAAAATATTGCTTGAAGGAACATACAGTGGTTTGCAAAAGTATTCATACCCCTTGAACTTTTCCATATTTTGTCACATTACAACCACAAACATAATATATATTTCACTGGAATTTAATGTGAAAGACCAACACAAAGTGG
>NW_013953198.1:115687-120322 GCF_001266775.1 Austrofundulus limnaeus
ATCCATCCATCCATCCATTCTTCCATCCATCCATCCATCCATTCTTCCATCCATCCATCCATCCATCCATCTATCCATTCATTCATTCATTCATTCATCCATCCGTCCATCCATCCATTATTCCAACCATTCATCCATCCATCCATCCATTCATTCATTCATCCATCCTTCCATCCATTCATCCATTCTTCCATCCATCCATCCATCCATTCTTCCATCCATCCATCCATCATCCATCCATTCATCCATTCTTCCATCCATCCATTATTCCATCCTTCCAACCATCCAAACTTCCATCCATCAATCCATTCTTCCAACCATCCATCATCCATCCATCCATCCATGCATCCATTCTCCCATCATCCATCCATTCTTCCATCAATCCATCCATCCATCCATCCATCCGTTCTTCCATCCATCCATCCATCCATCCATCCATCCATCCATTCTTCCATCCATCCATGCATCCATCCATCCGTTCATCCATCCATTCTTCCATCCATCCATCCATCCATCCATCCAGCCATATATCTTCTACCGCTTATCCATATTTGGTTTACTGCAGCAACAGACCCAGGAGAGAAAACCACACATCCCTCTCCTCTCTCAAGCTCCTCCCGGGGGATCCCAAGGTATTCTTGGACCAGGGAGGATATATAATACCACCTGTAAGTTCTGGGTCTGCTTCGGGGTCTCTTCCCAGTGGGACATGCCTGGAAAACTTCGAAAGGGAGGCATCTAGGAAGAATCCTAATCAATCTCCTCACCCTATCGCTAAGGCTGAGCCTGGTCACCCTGTGAAGGAAGTTCATTTTGTCTGCCTGTTTCCAGGATATTGTTCTTTCAGTCATGATTCATACCTAATGACCTTTCTTCAAGGTTGGAACTTAAACAAACCAGTAAAATCGAACACTTTGCCTTTCAACACAAAATATCCTGAATCAAACAAACCCCTCGATGCAAACTGTCCAGCACAGTGGTGGAGGTGTCATTGTTTGGGCTTGATTTACAGCCAACCAACTTTGGCACCTTGCAGTCACTGAGACAACCATGAACTGCTCTGTTCGTCCAAGCATTCTGGAGGCAAATGTGAGGTCATCCATCAGGAAATTACTTTATGCAACAAAACGATCTCAAACACATAAAGAAAAGAATCAAGGTATTGTAATAATCCAGCCAAATTTCAAATCTTAATCAAATTAAATTGTTGTAAGACCTTAAGAGTAAATAAAACAACTGATTGCAAGTTTAAAACTAAAACTACGTATTTAGGGTCATACTCAGGTCATTTTAAAATGAGACAGATAGATTTGGGATGTAAAACAGTAGATTAAACTTAATTAAATTGAAATCCTGCAATCTAAAGATAATGGCATTATGTAAAATTATTCTTTTTAGCTCTTCATAGTGAACTGAAGTGCTCCTACAGCTGGTCTGTTCTTTCTAAACTTTTTCATTCTGTTAATACTGCTCAAACTGAAGTTGATCAGAGCAGTAAAGCAGTGCAATAAACCATGATGCAAACTAACGGGCTGCTAAATAACAACAGAGATCAAAAGAAAACTACATAGTCTGATTACAAGTGACTTCTTTTTTATGACTCATCATTACACCATGACTAAGAGCAAACCGTGGCACAATTTTCTCAGACCATGTCAAAACGCACACAGCACATCACACTGCCGCAACAGTCCTGCCGTGTGCATCTTTGTGGCTTTTTCTATGACCATGACAGAATCACAGTCGTAGGCTATGGGCACAAAACCAGAGATGATTGTCTTTCTTCAAAGTCTCAGTGATCAAGTAAAACCTGTGTTGGCAGTCCACAAGTCAAGGTTCCATCTGTGCTTCCCTGAAATCCCCCTTAAGGCCAATATGTTTCCACCACAAAAATAAGCCAACACATTCACCTCTGTCAGTCTGTCCCAGGGCAGCTATGGCTACAATGTAGTTTACCACCATCAATGTGTGAATGACTCTAGTGTAGAGCGCTTTGGAGTCTGTATGGACTTGATAAAATTTTATATATGTTCAGGCCATTTATCATTTTACCACAAACGTTTTGTGCTTACTGTGCTTAAACTACATTTTAGCAATGTTTTGATACAGCTCAGTGGGAACATTTAAATGTAAATTTATATGTTTTTACAGGATCATTTAAAGTAAACATCAATTTAGTTAAACGTCTGTGATACCTGATGAATGTGCAGCAAAGCAAATCATAATAAACATAATTTTTGTTGCAGCCTATATGAGAATGTTATTTTAACTTTGGCATTGGTGCATTATTTTTGCACTCCATTTCCATTATCTGTCTTTGGGCCTCATTAGCTTGGTAGTCAGTTCCACGACCTCATAATCCTCAGGTTGCAGGTTGGAGCCCATATTGGATCAGGAAGCCCATTTGACATAAAACAGTTGCCAGTTTTTTTCATCTGAGTTTGCTTGTTGTGCTGACACCTGCAGAAGGGAGCAGCTGAAAGAAAAAAAAAAACAACAACAACAACAACAACAGCATTTATCTGTCTTTCTCTTCTGCTATTCTCAGGTGTACCAAGCACTGCCACTGTGGTAATCGTAATATGTATTGCCGCCCTGGTGGTTGTTGTGGTACTGGGCATATACCGCATCCATGTGACTCATCAGCAGGATGTGAAGTTGGCAGAGACAAAAAAAGAGACTGACGTGGACTGGGACACCTCAGCTCTGACAATCACAGTCAACCCAATGGAGGTAGGTGGATCTGAAGCTGGAACTGATGCTATTTAAGAGGAAATAACTGGTTTAAAAAAGTGGAGGAATTTCTAAATTGGAAATAGTGTTTTTAATTTTAATGAGTACAGAAAATAGCTTTTGAAAACTGAACTCAAAGAGCACAAAGTAATACAAATAAAAAAAAGAATGTGCTTCTCTTTCCACATGTAAACAAGGACTATAATTAACAGTTTTTAAAAGCACACATTTGTGGCTTAAAAACATTAATGGTAAAATAATTATGACTAGAGAAAAGAGTGACCTGCTTTGCTCAAATATATTTTGTAACTAAAAACAAATATTTGAAGAAAAACAAAATATTCAACTTCGCTTCGAAATTTTGTTTTCACAAGAAAAGAAGTTGTTATGTGGTCAGTGCACCACGTGTTGAAGGTTTGTCTAAAGGTCTTTTCAGCTATCTGAACTAACATACCACAGAGTAGATGTGAAGCATCCAAATAAGTGGAGAAGTTCTCTTTCATTTTGTTCTAAAGGCTCCCACATACTCGAGCGTACTGTGTGGTCTGTGAGCTGCGTGAACTCTGCACATATTGTCCGCGGATGTTTGAGACTTCATACTCGAGCGTACTGACCGCCTGACAAATTCTTGAATTTCTCACAATTTCAGTCATGATGTCAAGGATGAGGAGGAAGAGATAGTTTGCATTTTAGCTTTAAAACAACAACAAAAAAAAAAGAAAAGAATTACCTTACCCAGGATCTGAGCTATTTCCTCCCATGAATTTGTTGCTCGCTGAAATTCCTAATATTCCTTCATTGACACATCATAAAGTTTTCTAATCTCCTCCATGAGACGCTCTTCAAAAGTTGACTCCATTTCATCCACAAATGACACGTGTCATGGTCTAATTATTTATATCTGTTTCCCCTTGACACTGTACATCGCTCTTATCTTTCTGATGGCTCAGACGACTCCACAATGGACTGGTGGGAGTCTTGTGATTGGCTGGACAGTACATTTGGCAATCTGTGATTGGTTKTAAACTGTCACATGGTGTTGACACGATGTATATTATTGACTGAATTCTGCTGACGCGTCCAGTAGCAAGCGTGCAGAACCTTCCTGATTCAGTTCTGTGTGTTTGTTGCTCACAATTAAATCATATTTTGATTATCATATACGCAGACCCTTCTGGTATTATTCCAACGTGTTTCTGCTTTTGCGACCACAACACGATTCTCAACTTTATCAGCTTGGTGTCGCATCCAAAACAGTACTCACCAGGAAGTTTATTAAGCAACACCGCAGACGCAGATGTAGGCTGTGTCCAAAACGACAGGCCGGGTCCTCCAGAGGACCCAGACTACCCTGTCGAGGTGGGCCTGGTCCTTGGTAGACTGGGAAGGCCAGAAAAAAGGAGACTGTGAATTTGGACGGTCTAGCCTCCCCCCACCCTGGCGTACGTCATGTCACCTAGCAACCATGATGATGCTAAACCGAAGCAAAAATAGATCAAAATTAAAAAAGCATCAATATACAGGTCCTTCTCAAAAAATTAGCATACTGTGATAAAGTTCATTATTTTCTGTAATGTACTGATAAACATTAAACTTTTAAATATTTTACATTCATTGCACACCACCTGAAGTAGTTCAAGCCTTTTATTGTTTTAATGTTGATGATTTTGGCAAAAAAGTAAAGAAAAATCAAAAATCCCTATCTCAAAAAATTAGCATATTTCATCCGACCAATAAAAGTAAAGTGTTTTTAATACAAAAAAAGTCAACCATGCACTCAATACTTGGTCGGGAATCATTTTGCAGAAATGTCTGCTTCAGTGTGGCGTGTCATGGAGGCAATCAGCCTGTGGCACTGCTGAGGTGTTATGGAGGCCCAGGATGCTTCGATAGCAGCCTTAA
>NW_013953198.1:121322-128634 GCF_001266775.1 Austrofundulus limnaeus
GGGTCCTCCGGAGGACCCAGACTACCCGGTCAAGGTGGGCCGGGTCCTTGGTAGACTGGGATGACCAGAAAAAAAGAGACCGGCAAGACCAGAAAAAAAGAGGCTTTGAATTTGGACGGTCTAGCCTTCCCTCCTTACCCCAGCAAATGTCATGTCACCTAGCAACCATGATGTTGCTAAACAGAAGCAAAAATAGATCAAAATGAGAAAAATATCAATATATTAGTGTTATTAATATCACAAAACATTAAAATTAACAAAGTTAACATTTGAAGAACTAATTGACCTGCCATAGGTGCATGTTTATTTTGCATTTTTTTATGACAAAAATAATATTTAAAAACATGTCTATACAAATGATAAAAGTATTAGAATTACAACCGCTAAAAATTTTAAATTTTTGTATCGCCATATTTTTTTATTTAAAACATATTCTTTTGTCTCGCTTTGTCCGCCATTACTAGCTTTAAAAAATCCTCTGGTCAGGCCGCAATGCATTATGGGATATGCTGGGCTGGGAAGGATCCATCAGACCAGTCCTTCAAATCGGGGAATAGGAAGGACGTATTTTTCGGTCGCATCAGAGGAGTCTTCGGTTTGGGACAGCCTCCGTCGCGGCGCTGTGACGTATGCGGCCGACGAATTCGGCCTTCAGAGGACCCGGCCTGCCGTTTTTGGACACAGCCATAAATAATTGACCTCTGTGCATACAGTCCAGTGGACGTCCACTTTGAATCCGCATTGAGTCCATGTGGTCCTCCATGGAGTGAAGTACGCCCGAGTATGTGGGGGCCTTAAGACATAGAAACAACTTTTGAATGTAAAAAATGTGATGCTCAATTACTATTCTAGTATTCATATCAAATGGATTCATTGGTTTTCTTCCACTACAACAGTGTTAGTGTTAAGTCATGTTAGTGCAAGAGCTTGGCCTTCAGTTTTTTTTCCACAGCTTTAGATCCACTTCAGTCGTCCAACATTTGATTATTCCTTTCATTAATCTAAATATTAGTTGCACTAACCCTAAAGCACTAACACAAATAGGTCCCCTAATTCTAAAGCACTAATGCACTGAAAAATTTAGCAAACGCTAATTCTAAGGCACTAATACAACCTAATTCTTCAGAGTCAACATAAGACAATATTTACTGTGTGCAAAATGTTGTCATTTAGTGCACTTGGCAGGCCAAAGGAGAGTCACCTGCAGGCCCCATTTGGCCCATGGGCCTTGAGTTTGACACATGACCTTGTAGATAATTGACACTCATACGAACAAAATGTGAGACAGCTTTCACCCTTAACTGTGTAATGTTGATCAGTAACATTTAAAGACCTCAGTTAGTGCTTCTAAATTTAGTCTATAAACTTAGCAAGTGCTAATCCACCAATGAATTGAAAAAAAAGCAAAAGCCCTAAAGCACTAATAAGGAAATTAGTTCCCCTATTAGTGCTTTTAGGGTAACTGTGCCTACCACTGTTCCTTTGATGTATTCTGAACTTTGGAAAAAGATGTGGGAGATCTGCATAGATCCAGTCAAAGCTTAGCTCTTTATTATTCAGTTATAAATTAAGCTACTTAAAAGTAAACAAGGTGCTGGCAACATTTTAATTGGATGTTGATTTGGGCCCTGGTCACATGGGAATGATTTTGTAAAATCACAAATAATGTTTATCTTCTCAGCTTCTCAAAACAGATAATAATCTGTTTGTTTCTACAAAGTCAGAGATCCAACATGCTGCATTTCTTTTTAGAAAAAAAAATTGCAAGTTACATCTGTATGCTCCACACCTTGTATCCTGTTTTGGGTGTATTTTCATGGCAGTGTTACAGCGCCACATAGAGGCCTGGCATAGTTATAACATTGCTGCCTAACTGTTTGGTCCTTTTCTGTAAATTCACTCCCAAATTACTTTCAATTTTCTGCAAACATTTTTCATCTCAGAATACGGAGGAACCACAGGCCACAGAGGAGGAGGCCAGCGAGGAAGATGAGGAAGAGGAAGAAGAGGAGGAGGACGACGACGAAGATGATGAAGAGGATACCAGCGCTGAGTCAGATGACAGCGAAGAGGAAGTGGACGTACAGCTACCGAGGATGCAACACTCGAGCAAAAAGGGTCAAAGCTGGGAGAACACAAGATGTTACTGAAACACCTTTTCACACTGTCTTACTATCTCTCTGTCTCTCACACACACATTCACACACATATACACACACATTCTCCAACACATCAATACTGAAAGCCCACACCAGACGGCTGAAAACAGAAATAAAAGACTTTATGCTCTAAAAGCAAACATATTATCCCCCCTTACTGAAGATTACAAACAGATCAAAGTGATTTAGCTTTGTATGAAAACCTTTTGTTTTATACCGATGCTAAAAAATAATGTGAATTGAAATTTGCGCCCCAGTCATCCCTCACCAAACCTCACTAAATTTAGTCCATCTTGAAAGGTGGGACAGATTTCTTCCTCTGGACTGCAGCTGCAGGTTTTTTTGTTTGTTTGTTTGTTTGTTTGTTTGTTTGTTTGTTTGTTTGTTTGTTTGTTTGTTTGTTTGTTTGTTTGTTTGTTTGTTTGTTTGTTTTTGTAAAACCAAGTTATAGGAAATCCAGTGTTCATCCAGTTCGATGTGTGAAATTCCATTGTGATGTCTCCATTCCAGTCAGTTCAAAAGGCTTTTTATTTAAAAAAAAAAGAGTTGCATAATTAAAAGAAAATTTAACTATTTTTGGTTTGTATATTTATTATTTATCAGTCTTTTGCCAATGTGGCAAAGCCAGGAGATTTTACAGAAAAAAAATTATTTTCACTCGTACTCAAAATAGAAAAAAAAGGGGGAAAAAGTAAGAAAAGATGTCATGTTGAACTGGCAGCAGGGTTTCAGTTCTGAGTTTTGGGGATAGAAAGACGAGTCTCCTTGTACATTTTTATACTACGCCCCCTTCTTGTAAATACTGAGTATAGTGGGTGACAAACAACCCTCCTGATCCCTCTTCCTTTTTCACTCCTGCCCCCCACATGAAACGTCTCCCCTCCTGTTCCCCCATACACCGCACTCATCACCTGTACTTGTAAACATACACACCTTGAACTCTCAGCCTGCAGGAGTCTTTTACCGAACCCATACCCAAGTCCTGTTTGTGTGACGTTAGCTCTGTGATCTGATCATTCCTGCAACTATGGTTTGTTCGTGTGGATATGGCACTGTCTCGGGTGGCCAGTAAAAAATTAATAGGAAAAATGTCAAGAGAAATAAGTCCAAAAAATGTAGAGAACTCCCATTGGTTAAAAAAATAATTCCAGGTGAATAATGACTCTTTAATAACTAAATGATTTAGTAAACCAATCATTTCCCATGATTAACTAATTTAGGGAAACATTCTGTTAAAAAAAACAGTTAAACTACAGTTTTACACGCAAAGATTTCTAAAGTTCTTGAAGCACTTTTCAGGCTGGATAATAATCCAACTGTCCACAACTTACATGAGCCATTAGAATGTGGTTGGATTGCAACAAATGTGGAAAACTTCCTTTAACATGAAAGCAAAACTTTTATTACTTGCAAAATTATTATTATTATTATTGTAAAAAAGCTGTTTTCTGCCCTCCCTGGCACAACTTTCTGGAACAACGTCAGTAGGCAGCTACAAAGATTATTAAACAGTACCTCTATAGCAATCACATCTAAACTTAGTTTTTTTTCATAGTCTGGCCAGTCCTGCTTCAAATTCTAGAGATCAGGCTATGTTGGTAGGCATGTTGCTCCATTCTGCGGATACACTGTAACCACATTCCCATGCTCCACCCATTTTTCTGCCATCACAGTAATTAACTACTAAGACCTCACTTAAAGTAGCTCATTGAGTTTTTGATTTGCACCTGAAGACCTTACCGAGACCCTGCATATCCATCCAGATTCTGGATAATCACAGTGGGTTCATCATCCAGCGTGAAAAAGGCTATAAGTTTCACATTTGGTTTTGTTTTTAGGTTAGGGGTCGGGGTAGGGGTAGGGGTAGGGTTAGTTAGTTGGAAACTACAAGGGCTTCTTTATCTTATCTTGGCTGGACAAACCAGCATCTCTAAGAAATTATGGATTCAGTAATTCAATAAAAATGTTCTGGTCAAATAGGGAAACTTTTGACTCTTTTAAAGAAAGTTCACTCTACATTCTATATAAAAATGTCCCATAATTTGAAATTTTTAAATAGAGAAAATTGTAACTGAACAAATTTGTGCTAGAGATTAAAACAAATTACGTTACTTAAACATTTTTGCAAACACATTGATTTTATTGACTGTATGTGGCCTGATCTCCAAGAGTCAAAAACTTAAAGTTGACATTCGAAGCATGATTTCTACTAATTAGTGGACTTTTTCCCTTTAATAAGATAGCCCTAAAATTTAAAGTGAAGTTGATTTTACCAGTGTCAGCAGCCCAGCCTCTAAACAAACTTTTGTAGAATCCTCTCATGTACATCACTATTTTATTAATCCACTTTTAAACATTTACCTACATTTTAAGGACTATATAATCTGCCACATGTGATAAGTACTTTATTTGTTAGGTCTGTGACTAAAACTCTAAAACTTAATCCTTTAAGAACTGATAAAAGCAACAGTAAAGGATATTAGGCTAGGGTGTTTTGTTACACTGATAAATTCCAGTTCAGTCTGCTGAACACAAACCCACCAAACTGAGACATAACAACAAAAAAGAATGATTGGCAGTGTCACATTTCACATGATCAGAAAGTTTCTTTATTCACCTTAAAGTTAGAGGGCATTACACTGACCATGGTCATCCCAAATCTAATCTGTCTCTGATATTTGATAGCTGAAAATCCACGAATGCTGTTTTGTTCCTAGATAACAGAGCTGTTCTGTTTTTACAGTCCGACACTGATGATTTAAAGTTTGTCCCAACAGCTGAAAAGTGTCCTCGTTTTGACCCAGTGAGCCTTTTCCCCAGCTGGAAGACTCTCCTGTATGTGTTCTGTGGCTCTATTGTACGTTCATGTAAAGATCTCATTTGTTGTTTAACAGTTTTCCTCATCTGCCGTGACACCTGGTCTTGTGATGTCACCTCTCTCCATTCCTCACTTGAAACCCTTTGGTGGATTTTGCATTGGCTCGAGCCCTAATGTTGTCCCGACATTTGTTTTAGAAGAGGACAGTGAAATTAACAATGAAACCTTGTATAACGTGTACATTTGATTTTTTTTTCTTCTCTGGACTCTTTGGTCTGTTTTTCTTTTGAATGGTCACTACAGCACTTTCTGTAAATTGGCCAATAAAAACTTGTTTTGGAATCAAGCTGTTGGTGTCGATTTTATGTGATGGTGTGTGTGTGTGTGAACTTGATTATGCTACAGAGTGAGGACCACAATATGTTTTGAACCAACAAAGTGAGTGCAGCTCTACTGCGCTCTACTAGTTAGGTTTAGAGGTATGGTGTGAACTAAGTCTTGGTTAGGGTTAGAGAAAATATCTGGGTTAGGCATGAATACAGTTACAAAAAGAAATGGAAGTCAATACAATGTCTTCAGTTTGATACAAGTACAAGGATGTGTATGGGCAGATGTTTCCTAGTATGTAGGGTAGGGACCTTTTTTGGTATGCACCCCCTACTTATGGGGACCAATTGGTACTTATGGGGACCTAAGCCTAGTCCCCATGGAGGAAATGCTGCTGGTTGGTTGGGGGTTAGGTTTAGGTGTTAATTGAGTTTAGGTTAAATTTGGTTCAGATGAGGTTAGGTTTAGGGAAAGGGGTCAGGGTTAGATTGTAGAAATGTATTAATTAATGGAGGTCAATACAATGTCCCCATAAAGAGAGCTGCATTAGACTGTGTGTGTGTAATGGGTTTTTTGTTACCTTTTTCATACATTTTCTGGTGTAATCAGAACTGGCAGTTTCATGGAGACCAAAGCCTGGTTTTAAAACAGTAAAACATTTCCTGCCACCTTTGCTATCAAAAGAGCCATTTCTGCATGTTGGCTCACTAAAAATGTGTCTGAAGGCACAAAATGTGCTACAACTGTGCTCATCAATTGATGGCTCATGGGCCACTAAGTTTTTTAAAGTGAAGCTTTTCAGGCCATTGGGGATGACTTTATAAAAGTAAAGATATGTTGTGAACTGTAACTTTTTATGCTTAGGACATATTCATGTAAGCAAGACAAAAAATAGTTTATACCAAATAAATATTTGGTATTTCTTTTTAGCGACTTGTCTTTAAGGTATTCCAAAGAAATTATGCAAGATCTGCCCCAAAAAAAAATCATAAGGGTGGAAGTTGGATTACTGAAGAGGCCAACAAACTGTCACTCCTTGTGTCAATAGCATCAAAGCTGCAAACAAATTCCTCCAAATGTAACTCCTTACTTTATAAATTGCATTCATAAAAAATAACAGAAGTTTTCTGCTATTGATTTCTGTTTAGTGGGTTTTTTTATTGTTTCATCTTTGACTACTTTGATTTCTTGTTGCATTTTTACCTTTACCGTGATTGTTTTTAATATTTCCATTCTGTGAGTAATTTTAAACTACATCTTTAAATAAATCTTTTTTTCTGTATTAAGTCTTTCATGTCTGTTCATCCCAACTGAGGCATTTAGCACATTGCTCTATTGAACGTCAGATAAAAGAGCTCATGCAGTAGATGATGTAATCACCGAACAATGAAGTCCCTGGACTCTGAGTTATAAGATGGTTTGTTCTCCTTGGTTCTGAAATGTTTCTCAGCACAGTCAGTTCTGTGCACAGCTAATCAGACCTGTCTGAAAATATTATCTCTATTCTACAGTATTGCAGGCTTCCTGAAATGATTACACTTTATAAGGGTTAGTAGACAAATTTCACTTTTTTAATCTCCTTTTTCCCCTTACAGCAAGATTACACTGTTAAAAATATCCGTATATTTAACAGCGATAAACAGTAAAACCATGACAGGGAAAACCTGTAAACAATAAAACAGTTTAAAACTGTTGATTTGATGGGAAATTGCCGTAAAAAAAATTATTGGTGTAAACAGTAATTTGTACATTTTTTCTCTGAAAAAAATACATTACCCTACTGTAAAGCACTGCTGCACTGTTTTTTTAACAGAAAATAACTATTAATTTTAAAACAGTCAAACACTACAATTTTTACAGATATTTACTGAAAAAAATGCAGGTTTTAATTGCTGAATGTAAATATTGTTGTTTCTGTAAAATATGTATATGGGCCTAGATAGATAGATAGATAGATAGATAGATAGATAGATAGATAGATAGATAGATAGATAGATAGATAGATAGA
>NW_013953198.1:130819-131352 GCF_001266775.1 Austrofundulus limnaeus
TGTGTGTGTGTGTGTGTGTGTGTGTGTGTAAAGTAGATTAACTACATAGCACTTTTCAAGAGGCCCAAAATCCTTTATATTGAACATTTTTTGATACTCTTCTCATTACACATTGGTATCTGTGTCAAGTGATTGCAGTTTAAATTAGAATAATATTTTTTCTCAAGCTTTTTGGTAAAACTAAATCTTTGCATGTCTTTATTAGAGTGCCCTTTGGTTTTATTTTTTGATACATCATAATATTTCTGAAAGAGGTTACAAGTGAATGATTTTAAAAGCATCTAAACTCAAAACTGAGTGTTTCCCTCCAGAAGTTTGGAGCGTTGCTCTCATCTGCGCCTGAATTCAAACGGACCAATCCCTGCACTGCATCAGGCTCCGTGCCTCCCTGTAAGCTCCTCCTTAAGTTTCACTTTTCACTAAGCGAGGCATCCAGCATGAAGCTTCGTGCATCCAGCTGCCGGCGTTTTCACTGGACTTATTTTACTTTATCGGACAGCTCCTCTTTGGTTATTTCGGTAAGACAATATAAG
>NW_013953198.1:132196-133074 GCF_001266775.1 Austrofundulus limnaeus
GTTATCAGCTTGTCACACAGGCCCCATGAGAACTACTTACTCAAGAGTTCAGTGCTTTAAAGATGTGTTTAAATATGTTGAACCCAAAAAAAGTGTTTTTGGGCAGAGATGAGAACAGGACAGAGCGATTTGCCTATTATGTTCCTGTACTAGATATTTTAAAGAGTATGCTGGAATCTATTATGTTCCTGTACTAGATATTTTAAAGAGTATGCTGGAATCTAGTTTTTGGCAAGGTCTCTTATCAGTAGATCCTAAAGATGTTTCAAGTTCAGATGTTCTCAGAGACTGTTGTGATGGTAAGGTGTTTGTGTCAAACACTTTTTTTCAAGAAAATCCAAGTTGTTTCAAGCTTGTTCTGTACCAAGATGCATTTGAAGTAGTGAACCCACTTGGTTCTGCAAAAAAGAAGCACAAGGTTTTGGCTGTGTACTTCTCTCTACTCAACATTTCCCCTCATGCTCGGTCAAATGTTGATCATATGCAGCTAGTTTTACTGTGTAGAGAGAAAGACTTCAAGGATTTTGGCCATGACAAAGTCTTTTCAGAACTCCTGACTGATTTGAAGATATTAGAGGAGAATGGGATAATGATGGCAGACAAAACTGTTGTGAAGGGAGCTCTTTACTGCATTGCTGGAGACAACCTGGGCTCTCATTGTATTGGGGGTTTTACGGAAAATTTCAGTTCATCAGTGTACTTATGCAGATATTGTCTCTTAACGCGAACTGATTTTCAGGGTGCTGATCCAGCAGTTTGTGGACCTCAGCGGACTCCAGAAAACTACAGATCTGCCACTGAACATCTTGAAAGAGAAGACGTTTCAGAAGTACATGGGGTAAAGTTCAGGGGTCTCATTTATAAAGGATTGCGTGGAA
>NW_013953198.1:133976-135201 GCF_001266775.1 Austrofundulus limnaeus
GTTTTGTGGTTTTCTCTAATATTTATGGATTTGACAGAATAATTTCTGCTATAGTTTTTGTTAAAGAGGATTCTGCTCTTCATTTCCTGATGAGAGTTTATGATGCAGAATTTCTTTCTTACTACCACATGTACTCAGTAAAAAATGACACTGGAAGAATAGAGTGCAGACTCATCAGTGAACTGGTTGACTTGTGGCCGTTGTCATCTTATGTGAAAAATGGACAGCAGATTGTTCCACTGAAGCACAGCATCTTTTCAGACTGAATATCTTGATGTCATTAGGCCAGAGACCAAACTGTTTGTTTCTTAACAGATATGGCTGAATCACAGGAGCTAAGGGCCATGAGGGATGCAATAGCAGGAGTGTTTCCAGACCTTCCTGATCAACTTGTGAAGTCAGTTGAAGATACTTTGAGAACACTTGGTGTGGAAACCACAGATGATTTAAAGTACATTACAGAAAATGACTTGCTGCCAGTGTTGAAACCCATACAAGCCCGAAGACTGGTTGCTTCCTGGACCCAAAATGGTAAGTGTAAAACACTGTCATCACATCATCATTTTATGTAACCATAAGATCTTAAAATGTAGCAATCAGTGTATAATTTAACAAAACAGAAGAAAAAAAGAGTTAAATGGGTAATTCTTTTGTATCTTCTTTTTTGTACTTTTACAGTGTCAAACACTTCCACACCAAACCCTGTGCATTCATCTCCCTTGTGTGCCAGTCCCTCTCCACCCTCAATTTCTTCTTCACCAGCGTCATCCACCACTACTTCATCACCTTTAGGAATCTGTACACCATTAATGCCAAACTGGGTAGAGAGATTTGAGATACCTTGGCAAAGGCTCCCTGAGGATTTGATGCAGAACTTGGAAAGACAGAAAAGACCAAGTGCAAGACAACGACGAGAAATGATAAGGATCGTGGTCTCTGAAATGATGAAGACTTGTAAGAATCCAACCAAACACAACACTACAGATATAGCAAAAAAGATGGTGGCCAGGTATCCAAAGTCCCTTCAAGATGTGATTGATGGTGATGTTATTGGACCTGGATATCATTCCCTGGTAAAGCAACTTCAAGCAAGAGTTGAAAATGTCAAGAGACCTGATACACCAAAGTTAAGAAAACGAAAAACGGCATCAGATGACAATGACACAGACGAAATACCTGCTGAACAAAAAGCAAGTGTTCAAGACACATATGGCTGTATTAGCTG
>NW_013953198.1:137029-138467 GCF_001266775.1 Austrofundulus limnaeus
AACATACACTATCCTGTAGAAGTACGATCAACACTGGAGTTCCTCCAACGGTAAGTTTTATTTTATTAGTCTTTTTTTTCTTATATTTATCAAACTGCCATTTGATAATCCCACCACAGGTTGTTAATTTAATTTCCCCAATTTCCCTCTCTTTTTTTTTTTTCATTAGGTATTTCTTTTCCATAAATCCTGAGAGAGGCACCAAAGTTGAGTCAAAGAAGAAAAAGGTGTTCTCAGTCAATCCCAGAGTCCTGACTCTCATCTCCAACATTGCTGACCTTCAGTGGACCTAGTCCTACCCCTCTTGTTTGTGTCAAGATGATAAAGGTATACTGTGTCACATATTCTATAGATGTGAATGTGAAGTTTCTTACAGTTTGATGTTTTTCAATACACAATTTATAAAAGGTACCTGTTCAAATTTTTATTCACTGTTTTATGCCTGAAAAATTTGGCAAAGCTAGTTCCAGAAGTTTCTTGAATTTGAAATTTCCTAGAAGATTTTTACATTCTAATGTAGTACAAGGTACAGTATATGCTATGTGTACTTTGCTAGCATTTTTCAAACAAAAAGTTTTTGTCGACATTTTCAAAATAGTGTAAAGTTTTTTGTTATCTGATTCAGTTTGAAGGTGTGAGTTTTCAGCTTTACTACACAGTTTNCTATTACACCCAGCGTAAAGACATCAACAAAGGGGCAAGCATCCAGAAACTATGCCAGGAATGGCCCTTTCTCTTCAATGAAGCTGGTATGACTGCACATTTTCAAGAACTGACTGGTGTGAATCTGATAGAGAACTTCCTCGCCAATGCAGACAAAAAGGGGGCTCATCTGTTAAAGTTCCTCAGACATGTTGATGCACAAAAACACAAAGAAGTCCTGAATGCTCTTCTCAAACTTCAGACTGAAAGAGGTCAGTCCAGTGGCTGCTCACAAGAAGTCATTGAGATGCTGCTGCTTTTACTGGCTCATTTTAATGAGAAGGAACAGCTTCTGTTCCACTACGTTGAGATGACAAGCCTCGCAACAGATGTTCAGATGGAGCAAGTGCCACCAACACCCTTCATCATTGTTTGTGGTAAGTAAATGGAGCAAAATTCAACTGCTTTTTTTCTAGTGTACCTGCCACATTTTTGTATTTTTTGGCTTATTTAGTGTCATGTTATTTTTTTTTTCCACACTGGAACATGTTAAATGGCCTGTATTTATATATCATTTTATCTAGTCCAGAGGACTCCAATGCACTTCACCATCCATTCAGTCATTCACCCATCCACATGCTAATGCTACTGATACACTAGCTAACACAACCTGAGAAGTTCAGCCAGTAAGATAACTTGTCCTTTGATGTATAACCGACATTAAAGCTCTTGTTGTACAAGTTTTTAAACTAGATACAGCATAGCGGTAACATAATGACCCCGCACGCACAAATGC
>NW_013953198.1:139193-140845 GCF_001266775.1 Austrofundulus limnaeus
GTCAAACACTTTTTTTTCAAGAAAATCCAAGATGTCTCAAGCTTGTTCTGTACCAAGATGCATTAGAAGTAGTGAACCCACTTTTTTTCCTTTTACTTTCAAATGCATTTGTGTGTCTTAAATGTTTTTTCCCCACAAGCATTTTTATTTCCATGTGTTGCTTTTACATTTCTCTGTCTTCTGTTTTCACTTTATCTTGTTTATTTCTGCGTCATTATTATGCAAGCAAGGTGGGCGGTCCTTCTTAGCTCTTCTCCTATTGGTTAATTAGACAGGAAGGAGCAGGAATCGTGCAGATGTACTGTGCATGCTTGTGCTTCCTCAGTTTAGCTTAAACAAGGCAAGTAGTTAAACACTTGTGCCTTTTGTTTTGAGCTAAACTTGAGTCAGCATAACATGCACTGTAGATCTGCACATGTATCCTGCTCCTTTCTGTCAGTTAACCAATAGAAGAGGAGCTGGCACAAGAAGGACTGCCCACCTTATTTGCATAATGTGGCAGAAATACATAAGGTAATGTGAAAACAGAAGATGGAGAAATGTAAAAGCAACACTTGGAAAAAAACATTTAAAAGACACAAATGCATTTACAAGTAAAAGGAAAAAAGCTTGAAAAATAAATATGAAGGTCAATTAATTATAAAACATGAGGTAATTCTTTTATTTTTTTAACTAATTGATAGTTTTTAAGTGGATTTGTTTATTTATTGATCCTTTTCTATATTTCTGCTTTTATTTCCAATTTTGTCAGTTTCAGTCCTTCATAAACTTGTTTCTGGGATTTTTTAAATCAGATGATCTCAAGTAATAGAAAATTTGATTGGTTTTCTTTAACTGCTTTCAGATAATTGAACAGCATCAGTTATGCATCAATAATACTTGAAGCTCTCACAGTTAGGGTAAATGTGTGAATGGTTAATTAATGTGAACTGTAATGTATACTTATCTTACAACAGTGGTTATGCACTATTTGAAGAGCACTTGCAAGAATTTCTTCAGTGATTACTTACTGTTGCTGTCACTTAGGTAATCGTTTGATTTATTGAGTATATTTGATGTTCAAAACATTAAAGATTTTTAAATAAAGTGCTTTCTTGAAAAAGAAGATTGACATTTTTGTTACATTTACGAATTAATGCTTTGTGTTTTAAGCTTGCAGAATAGAATGATTAAAAACACTTAACAGGAAATTGAACTACTAAGCTGGCTGAATATTTTTCTTAAATGCAATTGCAGTTTCTAATCCATAATATAAATTGAACAGTGAAAGACAATCATATTTCTTGAAATAAATGCTATGATAAAAGATCATGATAGTTTATGGCATCATAGATTAAAAAGTGAAAGTGTTTATAAATAGTAAAATTATTGAAAGAGTAAATTATTTCATAAAACATTAACTCCAAAATCAATAGAACTAACACACTGTTGTAACTTGAAAATGTTTTAACTTTTACAGGGAAGTTTTCTTATTATTTTAAACTGTAGAAAATGCATGGTTCAAAGCATTTTTTTAAAGTAAATTCTGGAAAGTTTTACAGAATAAAATTGTATTTGATTATTTGGATAGTCAGTTTTACAGGAAAAAATGTTTTGTGGCATAAACTTTAAATAAAATATTATTTTGTTGTTAATTTTACAGAAAAAAATGT
>NW_013953198.1:141784-142160 GCF_001266775.1 Austrofundulus limnaeus
ACCGCTAAAGCGCAAATCCGCTAAGTGCGGACCTAAATATTCTGTTTGCGCTTTAGCGGTCTTATTAATTTTTATAATTCATAAGCGAATTTGCACCTTCTAAAATTAAAATGCAGTACCGCTAATAAACAATTATCTAACAGTCATCATTATCTTGAACAGCAGAAGGCATGGCTGTCAATGAATCATAACGCACGTGATCTATTCATCAGCACTCGTCCCAGATAAACACACTTATTGAGCACGTATACATTCTTGCAGACTGTTGCTTTCGGTCAGTGTTCTTTTCCCACAATTCTTTGTGTCTGCTTAAGTAGCAGGAAGGCAATGGCTGTGTCCAAAACAACAGGACGGGTCCTCCGGAGGACCCAGACTC
>NW_013953198.1:142653-143223 GCF_001266775.1 Austrofundulus limnaeus
CTTTATGACCACAGTGTACCATGTTCTGACCATGTCCATCCCTGAATGACCACAATGTACCATCTTCTGACCATGTCCATCCCTGAATGACCAGTGTACCATCTTCTGACCATGTCCATCCCTTTATAACCACAGTGTGCCATCTTCTGGCCATGTCCATCCTTTTATAACCACAGTGTACCATCTTCTGACCATGTCCATCCCTGAATGACCACAGTGTACCATCTTCTGACCATGTCCATCTCTTTATAACCACAGTGTACCATCTTCTGACCATGTCCATCCCTTTATAACCACAGTGTGCCATCTTCTGGCCATGTCCATCCTTTTATAACCACAGTGTACCATCTTCTGACCATGTCCATCCCTGAATGACCAGTGTGCCATCTTCTGACCATGTCCATCCCTTTATGACCACAGTGCACCATCTTCTGACCATGTCCATCTCTTTATGACCACAGTGTACCATCTTCTGACCATGTCCATCCCTTTATAACCACAGTGTGCCATCTTCTGGCCATGTCCATCCTTTTATAACCACAGTGTACCATCTTCTGACCATGTCCATCC
>NW_013953198.1:144223-144684 GCF_001266775.1 Austrofundulus limnaeus
GAGTTGTGTCAGGACCTCTACTGGTTCAACTGGTACTGGTTAACCTGTAATAAATAAAATGTCCAGCAGAGGAACAGAAAATACATAATTTCTATCTATTTCACATTTTTTATTCAAACTGTAAAAAGATCTCTACTTGTAGGTTTTCCAGTTTTATTCATTAATTCTTTAGTTGTCCCCAATGATTGTTGTTTCCAGTTTCGCAAACATGTTGTCATTTACTAATCATCCCAGAATCCCCCCTCCTTGGTTTACTCTGTTCAGTGTCAGATCCTTTGTTGCTCTGTTACCTGCTTACCTCTGTCCCCTGATCCAGATGTCTGTTTTGTTGAGGTTCAGTTATTGAAATATTTTGTCCTCATCCAGAACCTTCAACAATGTGATTTATAGTGTTAGTAGCAAAAGACTTTTAAAGGCTGAACCCAGAAACCAAGTTAAAAAAAGGTTTACAGGCTGAAAAC
>NW_013953199.1:0-2186 GCF_001266775.1 Austrofundulus limnaeus
TTTGAATGCAAGGACTGTGGACATAGATTTAGTTATAAGGGTGGTTTAAACTCGCACATCAGAATCCACACTGCACAGAAACCATTTGTATGTGAGGTCTGTGGGCATAAATGTAGGGAGAAGAGTAGTTTAAACTCCCACATGAGAGTCCACACTGGACAGAAACCGTTTGTATGTGAGGTCTGTGGACATAAATGTAGGCAGAAGGGTAGTTTAAACTCACACATGAGAGTCCACACAGGACAGAAACCGTTTGAGTGTAAAGATTGTGGACATAAATTTAGTTGTAAGGGTAGTTTAAACTCACACATGAGAGTCCACACTGCACAGAAACCATTTGTATGTGAGGTCTGTGGACATAGATGCAGGCATAAGAGTAGTTTAAACTCACACATGAGAGTCCACACTGCTCAGAAACCTTTTGTATGTGAGGTCTGTGGACATAAATTTAGGCACAAGAGTAGTTTAAAGTCACACATGAGAGTCCACACAGGATAGAAACCATTTGTATGTGAGGACTGCGGACATAGGTTTAGCCACAAGCGTAGTTTAAACAGACACATGACAGTCCACACAGGAGAGAAATTGCAAATTTCAGCAGGTGATTGTGTCCCGATACCTGACTGACCAAGCATGTAAACTTTTTTTTTTTTGCCATTTAAACCTTTAGCATTCTGATCAGTCAGTGGGTATTGTACATTCTGAGGCCTTATTTCTAACTGAGTCATGAACTGAACTTGACCAAGTTTGAGCTTTTTTATCAATTGGTTTACATCTGTAAGTCAAAAAGCTACACTTGATGGCACTGTTTGATTAAAGGATCGAGTTGTTTAAGTACCTTCCTCACAGGAAGTTAACAATGGGATTAGCGTGTTAAAAAATTAGGTCTTTTTTAAGATTTCAAAKGTAGACATACGTTTTCAACATGGTACAATGTCAGAGGCTTTACTAAACATTATACTGTGATATTGTAAAGGAAAAGAAATGTTATGAAGGTCAAAACAATTTTCTAAAAACCCAGGACCTTCTTGAGGCTTACTGAGTCATCACGCTTCCAATATAGTTTAAATTAACCTTTTCCTGTAAAGCATAATGAATTAATCTTTTATACATGTATTTTTGAGGACGTGGAAGATGTTCGGATAATTGGATTAATGATAGCAGGATTTCTACTGATTGGTGGAGGGGGCTATCTTGCATAGTGTGAAATACGGAAAGTGTTGGCAGCTGTTCAAGCCCTGTTATGGCTGCCTGCCTTGTGTGATGGAATTTGCTGTGCTGTCAGCACTCAGACTCAAGCACTGCTGAAGCAGAGTCGGAAGTTGGATGCTGCTCTTGCTGAGGGTTGCAGATTTACTGTGGCTTCTGAGCCAGCTGGCAGGAATGTATAGATCTAGGTCTAGATAGGCGAGGATGACCAACAAATTTGGCTGATTGGATTTTCGGCACAAGAGTTCTAGTGAGAYGTTAAGGCGACAAGTAAATCTACAGAAGTCAGCCTGTTMCAAAACAAGTGTGTTTTTCYAATTCTGCACCGCTACATGGCCTTCAAGGCTGGATATCTCAAACTCTCCTGGAAGTATGTCAACAGACATTCAAAATCTGAGGATKCACTCGTGTACCCTCACTGGCCGAGGATATCCCAGGATTCAATGTGGGGGCAGCAAATAAACAGAAACAAAGATGGTGGAGTTCTTTTTATTTATTTTTTTTTTAATGAGTCAGCATAGTTTGGAAATTCACCACGGACCAAAGAATTTGTTTTTAAAAGTAAGTTTAGCAACTTAACTGTTGGAATTTAGGCTGCAATAAGATGTTAAATTAAAAAATGCAACTACAAATACAGATACTGTAGCTAAACCTGAAATAATGTTTTTTTTTTATTTATTTACGTGTAACTTTTTAACTGTGAAGTCATTCTTCTAGTAAAAAGACGTGTAAATACACGTCTCAATGCACTTTAAGTCTGATATGAAACTGATCACCAGGGGTGGACTGGCCATTGGGAGTACCGGGACATTTCCTGGTGGTCGGTGCATCACTGAGCCGGTGCAGGCAGCGAGGAAATAGATAAAGTTGTCAGCTCATTAAAGCTCTGAATACCAACTGCAGGTTAATTTGCATATTGGTTAACGGCTCTCCAAGGTGACGTGTCTTCTCCACGGTTTCGTCACAGCGGCTGTGTT
>NW_013953199.1:4692-7114 GCF_001266775.1 Austrofundulus limnaeus
TTTCAGTTGTTACCTGGTTCAACATGTCATCATTCATCCATCACTTGCCACAGCTGTAAATACATTTAATCTGTAAATAAATGGCTCGTGGAGAACGTGCCAACATAAGCTAATCTCATTTTTGTGTCTTGATGAAAGATATTCTTGGTTTTGATAAGACAAGAACTCATAAAATCATTTTGGGTAAATTTATTCTGAGACTGATTACAATAAAGTTACAGTTTTTTGTTTCTTTCCTGGGTCAATAATTGATCGAATTAAAGAACATGGTGCCTCAAGGAATAATTATCCTAATTATCACAAATCATCCATTTTTAGAATATACCCAAAACCCCTACAGGGGGAGGCAAACGTGGTACCCTCCTTTGAAATTCAAAGCTCGGTCTGATAAGAGCTAAGCCAAGGTTTTAATTTAGAACTGAAAGTTTGGTCGAGTTAATGTTCCAAGTAAAACAGCTGGGTTGGAACAGTGCTCAAGAGAAAGTCCCTGCCTCAGCAGATCTTGTATAATTCTTGGACATGGTCCAAGGCCATCTATGCAGACCCAAGACTGAGGAGTCAGATTAGAAACAGCCTTAGTTGTAAAAGAGAGCTCAAGTTTAATAAATAAATTAAAGTCCCAGGTGATCATGTACTAAATCATAATAATGATCATAAAAGTAAGATGTTTTGATAATAAGACAATGTTTTAGACAAATAAGATGTTCTGTTTTCCTTATGAATTAGATGCATGACTACTGAACGACGAAAATGTAATCTGTAGATAATGTGAGCACCAAATATACATGTTTTAAAACATAAAGTCACATGTTGTAAAGTTTTAAAAGCTACATAGACTATATCTTTAGTATGTAAAATTAAGGGTCATGAAAAGGTGAAATAATGAAGGAAATCAGGCCACCATAGAGAGGCGCCCAAGAGCAGAAGGAGGGATTACATCATGGAGGATGTCCCAAAAAAGGAAGGAAAGCGGTGGACACAAGGGAGTGGTCAACCATGAAGGAGGAGACGTCCATTCTATAAATTAGACAGTTTTCTTTGTTTGGATCAGTCAACGTGRGGCACAAACTGCATTGACTCTAAGGTTTATGAAACGCCAGATATTTTTGGGGAATAGAATAAACCTTTTCTAATTTTTACTAAACCGTGCATCAAGACGTCTCCATTTTTTAACATCTCTTGGGTGATTTTTATATCAAAATTTGGAATTAAGACAATCTTGGAGTGCTGGCTAGTTTTTAAAGGGATGTGTATGTCTCACTCATTGATTGACTTCCAAATGCATTTGGTTTAATTATTGTATGAGTATTAAAATATGGTGTTTGAATAAATGTGTTAAAACTTAAAGGTAACGTCTCCTGAAGGTATTTTTTCTTCAACCAACTCGGGGTGGTAACGGTGACACCACAACAGTAACTATTTAGCTTTACTTTTTTAAAGCAGCAAACAGCTGTGCATGGTGTCTGAGTCGGTAATAAGACAAAATATTTTCCCAGGAGAAATGTTCATGGTCTTATCATTAGAGCCTGAGAAGTAAATATGTTTAGATTGTTGTGTCTGGGCAGGCCACATGCTGCATGCAACTAGTTTTACGGAAGAAAGAACGAGTTCAGCTTTCATCCTAGAGCTGACCAGACTTTTTCATATTTACTGCATTGACCAAACTGAGGAAAATGTAGTTGGATTTATTTTTATGCTGCAGAAGTTTAAGCAGCCGATCCGGGCCTGGATCAGGTACTATGTTGGAGTGAGGCAAGCCGCCCATCTCAGAGTGTCCAGCTGCATCCAACTGTCCTGAGGCTGTGTCCACAGGAGGACAGGCCGTCCTCTCAACTTTCATTTTAAACTCAGACTAAAATAACTTTGAGTCTACTTTATTCAAATGTTCCTTCAGTTTTCTTTGAAATTGTTTGTGTTATTTTATGTTGTTTCATCAATTCTTGATCTTGTGTTGTAATAAATGACCAAACGACAACTGAAGTTTCTTCTTCACTGAGTGAGAAAACATTTATTGTTTGGTTAAATATTATCTCATCAAATAGGCTTTTTTTCAGGACAGCTGGAAGTAGTGAGTCCTGGTGCTGGGACACTTCCTGTTTTTGGTGTCTTAATACACTGAAGGAAAATGTCTCTTTTCAACCTCATTGCTTTATTTGCCAGACTTTTCTTTTGCTGATGTGGAGGAAATCTCAACGGCGAACTCTCGAACCAAGAAACTTGAGAAAGGTTGTAAGTTGTTTCATGAAGAATAAATGATCAACTATCAAGGTAAGAAAAGACGTAGCTTAGTGAGCTACTGCAAGGTACTCAGTGATTAACTTTTTTTAAGTTTATTAATTTCTCTTTAAAAAACAACGTAATTCAATGTACAATAAAAATACAAATCATAAATGACTGAACAGAAGAAGAAAAAACCTTACAT
>NW_013953199.1:8405-10090 GCF_001266775.1 Austrofundulus limnaeus
AACGGGAGGCTGTGGCTGAGTGGTTAGGGCTGTCGTGAGAGAGTTGGTTCGATTCCCTGCGATTCAGTCACATGTCGACGTGTCCTTGGGCAAGACACTGAACCCTACTGCCTCTGATGTGTGTCCGTTCTGTGTATGAATGTGATTTAAAGCGCTGATTAGTCTCCATAGGATGATCTGTACAGATTATCTTTGTAGAGAGACCCAGTAGAGTGCTGTGTGGATGGATGGGTAAATGACGTCAGATTGTGTAGTTTGTTAGAAATGTGCTCTATAAGTACAGTCATTGTGTCATTTATTGGTCTGAATGGTGCTCAGTGTTGAAGCTTGTAATATGAGGTTAACTTTGTTTGACCACTACAGGAAACCAAACCTAAAGTTTGACATAAAATATGTTATTGAGTTTGACACATGTGCCCTAGAAACTCATCAGTGAGTAAAACTTTATTAGTTTTACTTTTAATAATATTTCTATAATTATTTCAGATTTAGTCACTTGTTCCCCTTTTCCACCAGTGCCACTTAGTGTAGTGTGTAGGTACTGGTCGGACCGGTTGGAGGTACTGGTTGGACCGGTTGGTTTTCCACTGATGTTCCAGTCCGTTCCAATGGGTGTGTTGTGGGCGATTGGTGCAGGTGGTTTTTAGTTATTTTGAATAAAAATTAATGGGAAAAATGAGAGATTGAAACACATTTGATGAATAACTTTTGAAATTTTAAACATTTGCAAAAATTTAGCCAATCAGTGTCGAACAGTGTTCTGACGTCACAGTTTGGTGTCAGCTGGGGCCGGTTGGAACCACAATGAAGTAGGTACTAAAAAAAAGTGCCGGTTCCATGGATCTGGTCTAATTGAAATGGAACCGTACCGCCACTAGTGGCAGTAGTGCAAAAGGGGCATTGTACAGTTAGTTCTTATCAGTGTTTAAAAGAGGACATGTTAAAGCACTGTTTAGTCAAAGTTAAACATGTAGCATCAACGTTCATTACAACTGGCCCTTTGAGGGCCACCAGAACACTCATGTGGACCTCAGTGAAAATGAGTTTGAAACCTGTGGTCTAACAGGATAAGAATGGACACAAGTCCACAGTCTGAGGCCGTGAGAATATCATTAGTAACTTTCACCAGTGCTGTTTCTGTGCTATGATGAGCTCTAAACCCTGACTGAAACTCCTCATTTAGAGTAGTTTGATCCAGATGTTCACATAGTTGATGATAGAGGAAAACATTAGTTGTCCTCTGTTGGTACATGTTGTTCTCTAAAGCTGCAGTTTGTTGYAGAACCGGAAGCAAACCCACATCCTGTCGAAACTCTGAATCATCTTACACCAGCCTGTTGAGCCTGATCAAACTTGTTGTTTTGACTGTGTTTATCTGCCACCTCCCAGCAACAGTAAAAGTAACTTCATGTTGATTGGTGGACAGACTGTGTTTGCATAACTCTGCTTGTTAATAAAAACCGATCACATGRCCACAGAGGCAGAGCTTCCTTGATACTTGACAGCTTGAAAAGGTTTTTATAAGGTTTTAATATGTTTCAAATAAAGTTTCAGTATGTGACTTGTATCTTAGATTTAATGGTGTGCACAGGAACTATAGCATGCGGGCAGAACAAAAACAACTTGCTAAGCAGAACCAGAAGAACAAGTTTAGACAACCGGTCTAACCGCAAAATGTTCCACCA